>NW_014554678.1:494888-545702 GCF_001313825.1 Dinoponera quadriceps | reverse complement strand
TGTAATTTCCATGATAATTTATCTTGTTCATATTCAATTTAGTTTTTTTTTATTTAACTATAAATGTTTGATATAAGGATACACTCTAATGTATTCCTGAATAATACAATCTTATACACACCATAAAATAAATAACAATATACTTTTATTACTCATTTTTACTAAGCATATTTAGCTATCAACGTGATTGGCTACGAAAATCGCATTTACAAAGAATTGCCTAAAAGTATAGAACGAACATTCTCTCGTTGCAAAAGTTGAATTGAATTACAGATGAAGAACAAATCAATATAATCGTGAGAGTATCACAGAGAGATCTGATTCATAAATATTATACTTCATATTTTATACGTTCGAAAAATAATCTATTCTTTTTTACAGCACTAATACACGTAAGTGTCCACGTCAATAAAGAAAATTCATTCCTCAACTAATACTTTAAATTGTATCGTGAAACGGTAGAGAATATACGATTCTATTTCTACCACCATAAAGTTTAGACAAATATATATGAGAATATATATATGTATACATGTATCTCATTGTTATTTTGTCAAACGTTTAAGAGAAAATTCAGTTTGAACGTATAATAAATAACGCAATTTGTTCATTCGCTCATTCTTTTTTTCTCTCTCTCTCTCTTTTTCTCCCTAAAAAAACAAATATTCTTTCTGTACTAGCGCAAATTTGTCTGATTTAATTAATACATTCTATGCAATGAAATTCATACAAACTCTGAATCTATTTCTATGACATCCCTCATCATTTTCCTTAAGGGTAAGTTCATGCTCGAGGAAGAGACAATGTCAATCACAGTGTGTTACAGTGTCAAATAAGGTAACTACTATTCTCTAGCACAGTGAGATATTTGTCTAATAATTTTCCTATATCTTTAAAATTTTTTTTAACATCGTTAACATGTGACTGTCATGGAGGTCACCGACACGATCGGCACTACATTGCCGCGTCTCATTAACTTATATATTAGATGTAACTTTCTTACATACGACAAATTAAATATACAGTCAACAGAGAGCCAATAAAACGAGCTAACGAATATATGCACTGTAAATTGCATTTTTCACCGCATTTATGATTGCTTAAATTTTAGTCAATGCGTTCGCGACCACTGATATAGTCATTGCGCTTTATATGCTACATCGACGAATGTGTTGACCTATTGCGTTGCAATAATGTGTCTCCTAGACGGTTGCGTTTCTGCGAGCCAAACATGCGCGTTATTAATCACAAACTTGACTTGTGCTCGTTTCTATCAACGTCGATTAAACTTGAATTCAAGTTTAAGCTTTTATCGGACAAAGATTCGAAGAACTTGAAGTTAAGGTTTAATCGACGATGGATGGAAAAAGGCATTAATCTTGTTATTTTGCAATAGCGAAATCATCAAGAAAAAAGAAATTGTGCGAGATCGTGTAGAGCAAGAGTCTTAGCAAAATGCTTAGGAGAATGGTTGACTTGTAACGTTTAAAACAATGTTCTACATCCTACGTCTACTCCTAAAGCTTTGTCTAAGTTATTATTTTCTTTATTATATAGAGCAATTTGTCATCAATCACAAACAGAACAACTTTTTAATTCAAGACAGACACAAAACAGTCCATTGTGCATTACTTGAGATATAAAAACTCAAGGGATAAAACGTTATCTTGATCTCACAAAGTAGCCATCCGGCTAAAGTCCTAAATGTAAATAGAATTGTGATGTACTTTCGTTTTCTTCGAATGTGAACTTAGATGTCTACATCCTACGAGTTCATCGAATAAAAACACCAATGCAACGGGCTTAAGCTTTGGGATAATCAATGAGAATCAACGTGGCAGTCAACGTGTCGAATAAATATCGATATAATTATGAAACTATTTAGAAGTGCATTGGTCATCTTTGGTATATATATATATATATTTATATATATATATAATTATATATATATATATATATATATATAATTTTATCCAAGGAAACTCTCTCTCTCTCTCTCTCTCTTACTGATAGAGATACGCGGCTGTAATACTTCGAATACTTTCACTGCTCTAATTCTTCTTCACCGTTGCTCTCAATGCCCTGACTATGCACAACGGGCACAGAATCTCCGGTGTGGAAGTGCGAGAATACATATTCCCTAAGTATTGCGACGTACATGGAAGAACCAACGACGGGGACGTCAGCAGTTCGGTCTCCATTGTCGAGATTATCTCTGTGTTGTAAACAGACATCGGGAAGTGATGTCCACAAGTGAATATCATACTATCCTCCTCTGTCATGAGCAAACGATGCACAGCATCCGAGTCCTGTTGCAACATGGTAAGTTTCGTATAATATGCAGGATGAGCCACATGATATTCTCAGGATTGGGTAAATTCATTTTTACTTTTCACCAAGTTAAGTTAAAAGTTGCAAAGCTATGTATACAATATTTGTCTCATTAACTCTTTTAATCGTGGGTCAAATTTTATGCTGAATAAAGAAAAAGTAGTCTATTGTAAGAAAGTACCGAATGTTTTGTAGTCAGGATTCCGCACAAGAAAAGAATACTGGTTCTCGAAGAGGCAAAAAAATTTGGCTGGCATCTGATTTTTCATTTATAATATCGATAAATTATTTTAACTTATATAAAAACAAGTTTTGATAAGTTCGTAATTTATTAACACGTTCGCTACCAGGATCTAAGAAGAAAATCTTGCGCCGCAACCCAAGGTGTTTTTTGTTAGAATATGTCCCCAATTGACATGGATCTTTTTAGGATATATTTATAACATAAAAATGTAATAATCTCTAAACCAAGGACATCCTACATCTATTTTGTTTTTTAGCTCAATAATATTGATCATTTCCAAATTTATTGCAATACGTTATCATAAACTGATAAAGAATACGCATCACACATCTGCGGCGGTGGGCTCAGATACAAAAATCGGGACGCCGCATATGTGCGGCGGTGGTAGCAAACGTGTTAAGTTATTAACTTTCTTAACTTAACTTTTAACTGAGTGACTATTTATTATCCAAACCTGGATATTCTATATTAAAAAAATGTCTTAGTCGACAGATTACCTTAATATGCGCGAACAATCTAGAATCCTCCATTTCAGAAAATATCGTATTGATAATCCCCTCCATCATCTGCTCCGGGCTATTATTTCCGCTCGCCCCCGGATATCCGTTCAAAGGTGCGCCATAATTGTCGGCCATTAGACAGGAGAAAATTTTGATGTATTCGGGCATGATCTCGTCTGAAACGTTGCGATTGTTCGTTAGACCGATTGAATTCACGATATTTCGCGAGTTAAGATTTCTCGGGACAATAACCTTGATCTATATGCTGTAACAACAAGGACAGTACTTGAAGGCAGAACTTCACTGAAAACAAATCGACCACGCAGAAACTCTTGTCCTCCATGTTGCTGTACTTATTTGCGTCCAGGTATCTTCCTATCGCATTTTGACTGCAAAAAATGTCAGAATTACTCTCAATCTTATCCTATATGAACTTTGTCTGTCTTAAAGTATTGAGTTGGAAAGGAAATAATGCCGTAATTTTAGCTGAAAATTGAAGGAAGTTTTTTTTATATATTTAAAAACAATCAGTAATTTAACGGCTATTATTTTCTATAATCTTTTGCCATCTTTCGAGCAGCCGCATATTTCCGTGAACGTCTTACCGTTACGGACGTTTCGTTTGCGTCGCGCTTTTACGGAAGTAAAACAGTATCAAGCAACTTGAAATGCAGCTTGTTTTGCTGCATTTTTCTCTCGATCTCAAGTGAAGAGAAACCGACACAGGTCGCTGTGATTGGATGTAACTGGGGTGCTCCCGCGGCATCAACTTACCAAAACAGTAGCAATCCAAGCGGGTAATAAATAATATGTAAGTGTTCGAGGAAAATGTTCTCCAAACTCTGCATCGGTAAATTGTGCTCGACCCAGAAATCAATGGCGCTCTGCAGCAACTCGCACTTGGTAGTATTCGCTTCACTGCCGATGTTGCTCAGGTAAAACTTGAGCGCCTTGATAGTCTCATTGATGACGTAATTCCTCTGCGAACGCGACGACGCTCTGTCAGAAAGCACGGTCCTCTCTTTATACGCATTGTCGCGCTGACCTGATGGTTGATTGTTATTCACACTTGACATCGTGTCCGTGCGAGTTAGACTTTGCGCTGAGCTGTGTGCATCGTTCTTACACTGCGGCAGCAGATCGTTCTCGTTAAATATAAAATTCTCGATCCACTCTTGCTGCTCGTTTTCGTTCACGTTTGATTCGACGTCAGAATAATCCGCGTTTACGATCGCCGACGGGTCCTCGTTTCTCTGATTTCTGCACAATTCCTCTAAGCCCCCTTGACAGTCGAAAGTGTACAACTCTTGCGCGAGCGTCTGCAGATTATTCAACGACCTGCTCGTGGGAATCTTCGCCCAGCTTTTCGCCATGCTATCCTCCAAGGATTCCATGAGATTCTTCTCCGCTTGTTTGTTGAACAATTCAGTATTCTTCTTGATGTTGCGGGACGACACGGAATCCCTCGTTGCGTCCGCGTTTCGTCCCGTGATCCTGCCTGCGGGCTCCGTCGTCGTTGTCTCGTGTTGTTGCGTTTCCATCGTTAAATAATTCGCGGACGACTGAAGACTCAATTTATGCAACATTTTCAATTGGTAATTAAATGCGGGCAGGATATTGCCGTCTAACGCAGCTATTTTAGAACAAGCTTGATAATTCTCCAACTCGATGCACTAAAACAGAAGAAATTGACTTTGTCTTGAAGTTGTCAAGAAAGAACACATAAAGCCGATGAGAAACCAAAGCACGGATATTACAGAGCCATTTAATAATATTGACTTAACAATAACTTAATTCTCATGGTCTCGTATGTTCTCTTTTTTATCATTTTCGGAAGCAGTCATCTTGAAGTTGTTTTCAAGTAAAAGCGTTAAGAAACGCACTTATGAACTCTTATACCACCACTCTGTTATAATCTTGCAATTATACAAGGCGTGTACAATTAAAAATGGATTGGAACTTGAAAAATAGATGTGACTTAACGCAACGATCGACGAACCTTTTCCATGACACTGGTGGAGCAATACAAGCCGTAGAACTGTTCGAGAACATAATGGAGCGTCAGTTCCCCCGGCGTTTTCTCGATCACGCTCAAAGGACAAACGAATCCGGCGAGAGGAGACGTATCGTGGGTTTGGTAGGATATCACTGGGGTCGAGATGCCGGGTACTTGACTGGGAACGTCCAGAACCACGTGCATCGTATGGGGAAGTCGCACCACTCGCTTCGACGATTTCAGCAGCACGAGCTTCTCGTCGGTTTCGCGAGTCTCTCTCGCAGGGATACGGCCCAATTGCGCTCTGCTGTTGTTACCCCAAGCTAGCACCGTACCTCCTAGAAGATTACACGATACTTATACTTTAAAGGTTAATATATCTTGAGGATTATATATCAATTATATTCGTAACGAATTCGAGTTATATATTATATTCGTGAAAACATCGTGAATTCTCGAGATATCGCTTTCTTCGTAACCTGGTTGTATCGCGACCGTATAATCGTATCCGCAGGCGATCGCAACGGTGTTAATGACGGGATTGATTCTCTCTCTATTCGGAGCAGCGTGTTCCGTATTTGTCGACTTGGACGCGTCAGAGACATTGCCATTCGTCTCAGACACGTTCCCATTATTTGACGAATCGTTCGACTTAGCACTATTGTCCAAGTCCTGCCGATTTTGCACTCTCTTAAAATCATTGTGCCTAGGAGGTATTTGTGCAAAGATACAGGCTGAATTATAATACAAAGGCGTCGGAATTGACACGTCCCGTCTCATACCGTTACCTATTTGGCCGTCAAAATTACGGCCCCATGTATACAAAAAGCCATCTTTAGTTATCAGTGCGTTGTGATGACAGCCAGCTGATATCTGAAAAATCGATCAGAGGTTGTTTATTACCTATTTTAAATGAAACGAGAAAGACAGAGGAAGAGCAAGAGAAAATGGAAAAAATCAATAGTGAATTCTTCGGTTCGGTTGAAGAACGTTTAATTTCTTTAATTTAATATCGCTCTTTCATGGATCCAAAAAGTTGTTGATTTTTTAATAAACTTGTTCACAAACCTGAGCAATTTGACCCTTCACCAGGCTTGTATCCACTACGGATGGCGTTAGGTGTGTTTGATCCTCTTCGATGAAACCGATGTTTAGATTCCTCAAATTTGCGTTTTCGGACAATTTCCTTCGTATCTCTGCGTCGGAAGTAATCGCTTCTGTTTGTGCCGGCTTGGTTTGTACGTCATCTTCCAGGAACTCCTTCACCTCTTCATCTAGATTCAGGCTGCTGTTTGGCATTTTCTCCGAGTGGTCCGAAGCCTTGTTCCTTTTCTCACCAGCGTCTTGTTGCTCCAGTATGCGACTCTTCTTTTGCGCTTGCGCTTGTAATCTGAGAGCTTGGGGACTTGCACCCCATGTGTACAACTTGTTCGTATTACTGACAACTAGCTGTGAACGCAGAAAGTGTATACATGAGACTGTCGTTGTCTATTCAAAAATGGCGGAAGCTTCAAAAGCTCGTTACTCGTGTGACGACAATGAGAAGAAGTAAATCTCGTTTACTCGCTTACATTGTGAAAGTATCCGGTACTGATGAGCCTGATTCCTTCCGGCAACGATACCTTCATCGGGATCGAGCTTTTGTTGTTACTACCTATTCCTAATTGGCCCAGTACGTTACATCCGAAAGCGTACACCACGCCGTCCACGGACAATGCCAAGGTGTGTGCATAACCGGCGCTGATGTGACAAACCACGACGCCGAGCAGAGACGTGACCAAAGTCGGTATACTTTTCTCGTCGGTACTACCATGGCCCAATTGGCCGTGGACGCCCCAGCCCCACGTGAACACTCTACCATCCGCAGTCAGTGCTATCGAATGATACTGCCCGGCCACAGCGTCGACGATTATCTCTTGTGCCAGTGAAGTGACCAATTCTGGACTCGAACACTGCAACACCTTGCCGAGACCCAACTGCCCGAACTGACTGGCCCCCCAAGAGTATATCCCATTGTTGGTGACCGCTAAAGTGTGACAGTGTCCGCACGATACACTAAACACTTGTATTTCCATGCTCCGGAAAAAGCACAAAGCGTGAGGTGCGCCGTACCGCAGCACGCACGGGCCAATACCTGGTGATTATTGCAAAAAGTTGAGCGAGAGAAGTTCGATGGGAAGGAAGGGTCAAGGGAGACTGTGCATTACCTAAGCAACCTTGCACCGAACTACCCCAAGTGTAGACATTAGCGTTCCTAATGAGAGCAACGTGAGAAAATCCAGTGCTCAGTACTCTCTTTTTAAAGTTAACATGCGGAGTCATCTCCAAGTGTCCCTGCCCGGGAGATTTAACATTTTGTAGTTGCAATCGATAATAAGAAATTATTTTCTGATATGCTAAGTGAGAAAGTTCAGGAGTTACCTTGCTTATTTCTGGTAATTGCTTATCATACAGAAAGATAGGTTTGCAGCTCGGATTTAATACCCGTTTCTTATGAATAAGTGTCAATAGGACTAATATAAACGTTTCTATTATCTCCTCTATAAGCGTATTCGACTGATCCTGCAAAATGTTTTTCGTTATTAAGAAAATGAATAAACACACAGGAAAACATATGTCAGGCCGAGAATTTTTCGAACTACCCTCGTATGAAATACATAGATGTGTACAATAATTGCATTCACGGCGTCCTTAAATTCACGTCTGCGCGGATTTGCGATTATTCGACTATTTCCATAATTTCTATTTGACGACTTGAATTTAAGACATACCGCGCGTCTAACTTATTACTCACAATAATATCCGTAACGTCTATAGGATCACACTGACTAGATCGTCGACTATGAGATGTCACTTTATGGCGTTCCTTACACTTCATTAGCATAGCTCGTAATACTGGATTCGTTGGATCGTACAGTGTTACTAATCTCTACAAAAAAATATTTCGACGTGTTAAATTTCATTTGCATAATCGCTTGAAGATCGATTTTCGTGTTGTCAGATTATAACGACTAACAAAAGTGTGAAACGAAGGTCTCTCGAAAACACCGTAGAGTTAAGATTTCTCACCTGAAGCACAAAAATTTGCGAGTCCCGCAGGCTATTGCGTATGAATAACATATGGGACCTAGTTAAATCGTGGTTCAATAACATCGCTTGCATCAGACCAGATTCACTTAAACATATGAGCAAGCCATCTGAAATGCAAATCTGTATTAAATTCGGCACGTCACTTCAGTGCTACACGACTGCTCGTGACTGCCTGAGAAGTGTGCATTCACACGTGTACACGACTATGTATATGTACACATTACATGATTTTGGATGAAAGTCGTTTATGCCAAACGTTTGCACCGCCTTCATAAGAATATCCAACATCTGGCCGTACAGACTCCTCTGCGTAGCTAAATGATGCAACACTTCCCAGAGATAAGTTTGACCAGCTATATTGATAGCCAACAATTCGTCATAAAACGTATTCGTAGATAAAAAGTATCTGTAACATAAAAATAGGGTATACACTGTATCAGCAAGATGAGATATACAAAAGAGTGCGTTGAAATATCTTCGATAATCTCCAAGATATAGAAGTATGTTGTTTCAAACGATGGGATTGCATTGTGAGTTACAACTTACAAAAACTCTTTATAAATTGCTTTAGATTGCTCGGACCAAACCCTTAGAGTCATTTCGATAAAGGCGAGCACACATAAATTGGACAGATGTATCCTTGTGGCGATATGCATCTCGATAATGGCTGGTGTTAATAAGCAGTGAGTAAGGCAACTCAATAGTTCTGAGGTATGACCAACTGACGCGAACTTTAATACACTCTTCAATAATTTACACTGAAATAGAGGTAATAAAGAGAAGATTAGTATCAATCACAATTTAAGTATTCTCGACGAATGGGATCTCGTATGTAGTTTATATATCTTGCAAAACTTAAAATAGCTGGATCTTCACCTTGGAAATTTTGTAAGAGGCTACTGCACGTGAGAATTCTTTATTCGACAGAAACATATCGCCGGCATACTCCAAAAAGTGTTGTCCGTTTAGTCCAAAAATTGTTGCTAATTTTCCTGCTTTCTCCAGTTCATTTTTCTTCAATACCAGCTCCATGAAAACCGACAGGAACGATTTCCTACGATAAAAAATGGATTCAATGACCGAAATTGCGTAATTTATTCGGAGAAGAACCTTAAGGGTACTGACCTTAAAATAACTTCGTATACGCAACGATTCGTAACAATTATGCAGGCATCCAGAGTGGGTATTTCTACATTGGCGTCCTTTACATTCTTCGTTAAAGTACATTTACTCTCAATTTCTTGAAAGACTTTTTTCGATATCACATTGTTAAACTTTGTTACTTTATATACCGCGCGTATTACTTCTTTGCTGCTCTTAAATGAAAAAACTCCGATTACAGACTCGGAATTAAATTCGCTGTCTCCATTTATATGAATCTCAGACAATTGGTCGGATATTATGTATATCACATGTTGACTAATATCAGTAACAAAAAAGAATTTGTGCGCTAGTAGAACGGTTTCGCAATCGAATACTTTGTGTATCGATAAAGGTACCACTGCTAAATCTGGACCATGTACCTGAAATAAATAATCTATATATCTATTTCTATATTACTGGAAAACAGATCAGCCAAACATAATCAGAATGTCATTCAATATTAAAAGTTTATTCAGGTATATTCTTATGCTAATTTATTATATTGTGAAACTTTTGTCTTACTGTGATATGACTGGTAATAGGATGGTAACATGTATACAATTGCCGACCTTCTCTGTCATATTGCAAAGAGAGAAAAGTATCTTTCAGTATCGGTTCTGGACCAATAAGACCTAACTTAGATTCTGACGATGTTTCTGCATTAGCGGAAATTCCACTACCATTTAATTTATTCGTACTATCTGTAACATTAATATGTATAGTCACTACATATACATATAATTTGAATTGTTAATATAACATTCAATATCTGATAAACAGAATACTAAAACAGAGGTGAGCATATACATACAATTGAGATAATTATTGTATACTTACCATGAGATTGTAAACTATTCTCTTTCAACGTTTGATTTTTAGTTTCAATCAACTTCTGCTTGAGAATCGCCAACTTTTCGACAGAAAGCTGCTTGAGTTCTTGTAACTTAGACTTATTAGGAATAGAGACTTCTACGTTATCATAAATAGTGCCATTTAAATTCACATCACTATGAGACTCCTTGTTTTCAGTATTGCGTAAAAAATTATACGTGTATTGTTCCAAAATCAAACGCCACTGTTGCTGAAGTTTATTAGTTATCAAGAGAGACGTGCCCTCATTGCTTTCACTTTGGCAGACTTGTAAACTGTTAATACTTCCACTGATGTACGTTATACCTGCTTGTTGACCATTGGAGAGATTTATAAGTATAATTGCTCCACACTCGGTTCCTATGATACCTATGTCGACAGACATTTTTGAATCCTTCCACCATATAATAGTGGTTGGTCTGAAAATGTAAAAATAGAATAGTTATAAATCCTGTTTTTCTATAATCATATTAAGAGATTAACAAAAAATATATAAATTTAATTCTAACTTAATGTACCAGAGACTCAAGCTGAACAAATATATGATTGTTCAAGTATCAAAAGTATATTCATTCTTCATAATTAATTATTACATATAATTTTGTTATTTATATGAGACAAGTACCTGAGATGAGAAAGTTGAGAATTTATAAAAGGGATATAAGTCACATCGTCGGTTTTCCATTTCTTGTCGATAGCTTGACTCTCTCCAACTAGAGCTAAGGCAGGAATTATATACAAGGAACCATCTAATGTTACACACAATAACCAAGCACCGCATGGATCAAAACAAAAAGCAGCAATTTGTTTATGCGGTGCTTGAAACCAAGGTATCCTTTTAATCACAGGTAAACAAGAAGGTTCTCTTTTCAAATAGAGAATAATGTCAGAATTGTTAGTTGCCAGAGCTAAAAACAATTTCCTTCCGAGTTTGCATTGCACACTATGCTCTATCTCAGTGGTTTTAATTAAACATTGCAATTTAAATAAATTCTCATTTGTCATTAATGTGCTAGGATCCATCATGTTCGACCTGTCGTTTCCTGAAAATGGTAAACATACTTAATGTAACAATTATTCGCAAAAATATATTACAAGTGTTAATCTATTATTATTCATAAATGCGATGTAACCTAATATTAACATTAACAATCCTTCGTAATGTCAAATATGTCAGTCACGGAGCCAGTTACAAAATATACATACCAAATTTGAGTAACGTTATTAATTATCGTTATTGTAAGTGTCAGGAGCTAAGATAAGTCATAGGCGGTACACATATTATGCGCAATATATTTTAATATTGCTACTGCTATTATATTTTCCTAAACGTCAGACTTGGAAGGTTGTTCTTGTTCTCAATTATGGTTGCGGACAGCTCAACGGCTCGTTTCCATCGCCAGTATCGAGATTAGTTATGACAATAAATCAAGTTTATACACGCTCTACCGAGGCGGAACGACTTAACAAAAAAATATACGGTTTAGCAATGAACAAAGGCCCCGCGAGCACGCGCATAAAACACGTAAGGACCGCTCGACTGTTCTCGCGAGACTCGACTGAGTGATGGGACGAGCAGGGGGTCCGAACTCCCGCCTTGTAAATGTCCTCGCTTACATCTAACGCCATCTGCAATAATCCCCGAATACGGCCGAACTAAATGGATGACGTCATGAGAAACGGGATGCATATTATGTACAACAGTGTGTGGTATATATGCATGCACATCCCCACTCCTCCAGACGTCACTTATTTAGTCGGCCACATCTGGAGCCAAGCACAGGTAGCGTTGAAAACTGCGTCCTATGGCAGCCAGGCTTTATAATCTGAAAGTGTAAAAGTAGTTTTCATTATGCTGCGCCGCTAGCGTCGCATGTCTATAGTCTTTCGTTCGTTAATCTAAGTGAGTTCCACTTAACGCTTGCTACGATCGCGAGTATCTTTCTATCCTTGTTTCTCTTGCTTATTGACCCCTGCCTTTCTGAGTGCCGTTGTCGGTCCACAATAGGTATTTTAAGCCTTAAGCTTTAAGAAATTGACCAATCACAGTTAATTATTCTCCTCATATTCGACTGTGTTTGGTTCAATTTTTTAAAATTTAAGGCTTAAAATACCTGTTGTGGACCGACACTTATAGCGCCGAGTAGAGTCGTTGTCTACCAGCAATTGTGATTCTGATGTCATCGTTAATGACATGATGCCAATGGATTCCCGACTATTTTCCAGTGCGACCAAGTGCGACGTGAGCTTATTCCTACATCGCAAGATCTGATGATTCCTGTCGTCGAAACAACACCGGTTCCTGGCTGCCATAGTCCAATTTTTACAAGAGCGAATTTGGATCCTCTGTCCTTTTTATTCCACCTATATATATATAATACTACACTGTACCACATATTTTTTTGTAAACTTAATTTATCATGAACCTATTTTGAACCTATCTGGCATAGGAGACAGGCCTTAGGTTAGTCCATAGCCATAACTGAGAAGAAGATGACAGATACTAACATTTGGCGTAGGAGGCTGGACGATAAACGGCCCATAGCCATAATTGAGTGAAGTGATTGATTCGTTTGAAAATCCGTTTGTTAGATGTAAACATTCACGAAGTGTATTATAATTTCGTTAATTGTCAATTGACAAGGATGGCAGTTACTATTGGTAAGATTTGTTTTCTTAATATTTTATTTATTCGTTTTCTTTACTCATTTAACAAATTAACTTTGAGAATGCAACGAGCAAAAATTAAAATTCATGATTGACCAATACTTGCTAAATTTTGATTTGTATTGCAGAGTCTGTGATATATTTGTGTCTCGTGGCAGTTCTCTGGGGCATGACAAATCCATTTATGAAGAAAGGTGCAGGAGGCTTGGAGAATGTCAAGGCCACATCCATTTATGGGCAATTTATCAAGGAACTTGTATTCCTTGCTACCAACGTAAAGGTTTGTTTCATCATGAGTAATAATTTCCTTGTAAACCGATGTTGTAAATGGTGTTTAGAATTGATTTTCTTCCTTTATATTTCAGTATATGCTGCCCTTTGTTCTCAATCAATGCGGTTCAGTGCTGTATTTCTTAATTCTACAGAATACTGACATATCTCTAGCTGTGCCAGTTTCAAATTCTCTTACTTTTATATTCACCGCAATCACAGGCTGGTTCTTAGGTGAGCAGAAGGTACATAAAAGTAAGTAAACATAAATAACTTTCAAACTTTTCCACCAGGAAAAATGTTACAATCAATCACTTTAATAATTTTCCTTTTAGATGCATATATAGGAATGATATTTATATTGTGTGGAACATCATTGTGTTGTTGGGACAAACTATATAAAATTATGGAATGATGACTTTTCTATGGAACAGAATTTCAATATATTTGAGATTGCAATCAAATGTACATAGCTCCTTCTATCATTTTGCCTTCCAGTCATCTATACACTATATCTGTCTATCCGCAACCTGCCAATTCATTCTTCCATCTAACTGATGAGTAGCACACACTTGCGCATGTTTAACATGCTTGTACGCACGCATGTGCACACACACACACACACACACACACACACACACACACACACACACACACACACACACACACACAAAATGATTAACAATTCATGTGATATCCTTTTTATAAAACTAAACTATTATGTAAAATTTGGATTCTCATAGTTTCATTAAGCTTAATATTATAGTTACTATTTGAATCTCGTTAACGGAGAGAAGTTTCAGAGAGAACAAAGAAGGGAATTAATCAATAGATTACTTATTACCTGTTCTATAATTTTGATCAAATCTTACACACGAAACATCTATGTATGTAACAGAGAGATGGTCCACCATCTCCCTGTTTGCATCTCCTGAGATTTCCTTATAGCAGTATATTACCATATCCTATGTCATCGTCTCTAGAATTTGATTCGACTTCTCAACGCTTCCCTTACAAGTTTTACTGGATTTAATTGATATTTAGAGAAGTGTTTAGTGACAATTAAAAATGTTTTTTATTTATTATGACAGACAATTATGACAATTAAAATGTTTTTTATACATGACAGAGATTCATGAGTTATACATAGAATATTTTATTTTTAGAACGTACATACATTTAGAACATAAATTTAGAACAATAACATTAAACATCAAGACCTATAAGTCCTGGTCTACAATAGGTGCTTTAAGTTCTAAATCTTAAAAAATTGACTAATCACAGTCGAATGTGAGGAGAATAATCGACTGTAATTGGTCAATTTCTTAAGGCTTAGAGCTTAAATTCTCATTGTAGACCCTGCTTAAGGGACAGAAAGAATATATATAAGTTATAGAATATATAGAATATATATTAAATCGCGTTATATGCGTTAAATATCGATACATTAATCGTATCGTTACAATATGAATAATGATACAATTTAACGCACATAACGCGAATTTACAAATTACATTAAAGGGGTTTATATATATTACGAATTAAGGGGGTTTTCTAGTTTTGAGGCTTCAACAAATCGATTTTTTCCTTCTTCAAGGTCATGAACGTTTTGTATAACATTCAAAACGAAACTAACGGTCAGAGGGGAAATAAATCCTGTTCCATAGAAACGAAACATTCTAGAAACATTTGTTTAAAGATTGGAGGGATTCTCCAATCGCTTGAAAGCACAGAACATTATAGAATGAAGTTTTTGAAGAAGAGGAAAGTTGCCTTTATGGCCTGGAAAAAAATTTATTTTATTTTTTTCGAAATATATGTATATATGTATAATATATATTGTTCTACAACAATAACACTAAACATCAATCTAGTCCTAATCCTACAGGTATGGCTTGGTTTCACAGAAAGATTATATATGAGTATATATTAAATTGTGCGTTATACAGCGACTTAAATCAGCTATTCCAGGAACATAAAGAGAATCCCTTTATGTTCCTGGAATAGCTGATTAAAGTCGCTACATAACGCGCAATTTAATGTGTACTCATATATAATCTTTCTGTCCTTCAACTTTATGCCATCTTGATATACTAAACATCAAGACACATAAGGCTACTAATGTCAAAAATAAATACATAAATAGACGTTTTAAGCCTTAAACCTCGAGTATTTCTTAAGGTTTAAGGCTTAAAACATCTATTTATATATTTATTTTTGACTTTATGTATTAAATAAATGTATTAAATTTATGTATTTATTTTTGACATTATTGTAAGCTAGGACTAAAAGACCAATCACAATCGAATTATAAAAGAATAATCTATTGTGATTTGTCAATTTCTTAAGACTTAAAACACTAAAGCTTAAAACACTATTGTAGACCTAGCCTTATATGCTTGATGTTTAGTATCTCAAGATGGCGTAAGGTTGAAGGACAAAAAGATTATATATGAGTATACATTAAATTGTGCATTATGTAGCGACTTTAATCAGCTATTCCAGGAACATAAAGGGAGTCTTAATTTTTATGCATAAAAAAATTCCTAAAAATATGCCTGAATTCGCCTCTCAAAACCAGAAAACCCCCTTAAAAGACTAGCATAAATGGCCGCCTAATTTAGGCGCGGGATATTTTACTTTTTATATTTAACCATCCTGCGCCTTTATTCGTATTGCGCGGTAAAGATGTGGATTTATTAAGCTGCTTGGAGGCCTTGGTGGCGTGTGGCGTTGTAATGAGTGAGTTGGTCGATAGACTTTTATTCTTCTCCTCCGGTTTACGGCTCATGGTACCTGCGAAACATTCATAGTTGTCATTTATTAACCATCATAACGACGAAGACGGATAATTTCGATCGATATCGCATAGTAGTATTCAAACACTATAAATTTTTATATTTAAAAATATTTTAAATTCAACATATACTTAAAAATTAACGACGCATATTTAACGATTCAACACATTAATATTCATTAATTCAAAGTACCAACAATTATTATCCTTATTATGGGATTTTTATTATATGTTTTACTGTATCGAGGTTATTATAGCTCGTTTAGACGCTGAATAGCTGAATTCCTTCGAAATTTTTACCGGTGAAAATTAATTGATAAAACAGAAGAGAAAAATGTATTGGAGCATTATAAATTCCTGTAGTACGCGTTTTGTTCCCTTTTATTTGTTAGAGACAATCGTTGATACGATTTAATTAGAGAAAGCGTTCACCTGTTTTTGAGACGTCTTTGTCCTTATTACGCCGAGCTTCCTTTCCTCGGCGATTGAGGGTCTCGTGACTCCGTTGTCTGCGTCTCGTGGTCGATTTCGTGTACTGCTGCTGCTGATCGTAGTTGATTTCGAATGGTTCTCTATAGTGTCGTGGCTTCCACGGCGCAAGGACGCTCACGCTTCTCGACACTGTTCTCGTGTGTGGTTGCAACGGTCGAGAAAACTCTTCGCGACTCGCCGCCCTGCGTTGTTCGTTCGGACCCGGTATTTCTCCGACTGGAATGCAGATATCGGGCAATTAGAGTGCGGTTACGCTTGACAACATTTTCCGTACTTTCACCGCGGGTCTAGCGTTATTCAACTCGTTAGTTAAATAACTTTAAACAACCGGTTAGGGAGATACGAATTTTTCTTGCACTGCTTCCCCAATGACGCAAATGCGACCGGTGTTGCGAAATTTCAAACGTTCGACGAATAATAGCTGGTTTCGTAATCTGCATTTATTATTTGTAACGATAGCGTAGACTGCGTTTATTATTTGTTACGATAGCGATCTGACCTCCGATCAGATACTACTTGTATCAAGTTAATCGTGTTACCATTATCGTGTAAAATTGTATCGTAATCATCAGGTAAAGGGGAAAAAGAAGCAATAAAGCAATCGTACCTGTAGCAGCGTGGAGATATACAACAGATCGCAGTGATCTTTGTGAATTTTGGCTCCGCTGACTACTGTCGCCCGTCGTGCTCTCGCCCGAGGACAATGCGCTCTCGGCGAGCCTTGAGGATTTCCTCATTGACGTAATACTCAAATCATGCCGACCCGTGGCATCACGCCTCGAAGACGCATGATTGTCGGCGGATTTGCTCCTGAAAGAGACAAAGGGGATAATTAAATTATAAGTAATGTTGTTGAAATTTTATTTTCGTTTGATTTAGCGTATATACAATTGCATTTTATTTGGAAACATCGTTTATACTCTATCTGTCAAATAATTTCAATAGACACGGTCCGTTATGCAATTCACAGAGCATACGAGATGAACGAGATAATAACCGAAATAAGTCCGAAATAGATCCGGTCATTTTTAAATTAACAGTTTTGATTAGTGATTCGCAACTATTAGATATATACGGAATTTATGGATAAGTCCAGTTTTATTTTGATAAAATGAAATCATGATTTCAGTCGCCATATTGAACCCATTAGTTTTGAATTTGAAAAATTTCAACTTCATAAGCAGTGACTTTCATCTAGCTGTGAATATTCGTAAATAATGACCTGAAAAATCGCTAAACATAAATTTTTAATAACATTCAATTTTTTTAAAAATCCATTCTTTGCCGGCTTAAGTATTTTTGCGAAATTCAGCTTGCCAGAATCAAGAGATTAGTAACAAAGATCAAGAAGTTAATGACAAAGATCTGAGCTTTATGGCGCTCGGTGGATAAATGTGAAATCATTCTCGTGTAAAATATTTAATTTATTGCGCGTTGCCACAGTGCATGCATGGCATGTCGGCATTTACCTGGTCTCTGGTACTGGTCTCTGGTATCGGCGTTCTCTGTTGGACGAGACGGACTCCTGATCTGTATCACCGAAGAAGCGGAGATTCTTTTGCACGGAAACTCGTTCGGGCGCGGAGGAAGCTTCCTCATCCTCAGTGCCGGTCGTCAGGATCTCGCTCTCGGGTATTCTCGGCTTTTTATCCACCAGCTGAAAAGTTACCGGTACTTCATTATTCATAATCTCGGCGCACCGAATATAACAGCGCAGATATTATTTCTCCGTATTAACAATTACGCCCGCTTATTCCAAATATCGATGCGCCGTACGTTGTAATTTCGCGAACGGAAGAAGAGCGGTTTTCGCAAGTGCGAGATAGATTGAAACGTATCGCTGTAACTGGCATGTTATTCCACGCTACTATGTAATTTTCATAGTTAAGCGGGTGATACTCGGCTTGAGTTTCTCAACATTCAGGGGCGGCCTCGCGGCCGATTAACTTTGACTGCAGATTAACTGATTTTTCCCTCTCATCCGCGGTTATGCTTCTTCAGTTTTATGGCTAGCCTTAGCGGAAGGTTCTATCTATAGACTGTTGAAATGCGCAAAACGAAAGTCACGCGTTTAACAGAGAAGTGCAAATTAAAAAGAGAATAAAGAAGCGAATAACCTATTATACCAGCTCCGAGATAATCCTATTATCTGCCGGGCGGTAAAGGATTAAAGGCGCAACAAGTTACTAACGGGGGAATGCTCAGAGGAGCACGCAAATCCGACACGACGCGAAATGGTAACGCAAGCCTCTGCTCTTTGCCACTCGTTCAAAACGAGCGGGGAAAGAGCGAGAAGGCGAAAAGAAATACGTATATCTAATTGTCCTCTATCGACGGCTGCTGAATTTTTCGGAGTCCAGCCACATACCACGTCGTCGTCGTCGTCTCGAGAAAATCGCGCGCATACACAAAGCCGTATTCTTCCCGCGGTCCGTAAAAATCGCGGCCTCCCTCCATGGCTGCATCCACGGCGCCTTCATGAGTCATGATTCTCCCCGGGCCGACTCATCCGATAGATCATCGTCCACGGCGAGATTCATGCGCACGCAATCATCTCGAACGAGCGCGCGCGAGCGGGCGGGCGGGCGAGCGAGTGAGTGCGAGCGGCTTTTGCGGATGCGCGAGCGAGCGTATACGCGATGCTCGCTCATCCGCGCGGGCGAGAGAGAGAAAAAGAGAGGCGTCTCTCCTCTCCGCGGCCCAGGAGGGAAGAGATCGGTGGAATCGGAACCTGACAAAGATTATTCTCGCGCGTCGGACGATGCTCGGGTTAGGGCTAAGCAACCTTCCTGATCGGCACTTAATCTCGCGATTAAATTAAACCACAGAGTGCGGAGTTAGTTAAGCATTTAATCAAATCGGTAATTGGAGGTTGCGCTGCTCTAATGGCTCCGCAGCGACTCCGCGCGTTCTGACTGATGAATGCACCGACGAGCTGATGGTGTGCAACATATAAATGCGGCACGATCCGAGAGAGAGAGAGAGAGAAATCGTTTCTTATCGGATAATACCCTCGAAAATATCCACCTGCCGAGTGTCGCCACGTTTTCTGATGCATTATTAGGCGATTTCCCGCAACGACATTAAATAGATCATCGAGTACGTGATCCTCGTACTCACGCGATACGCACGATATGCGTTCGGAGAGACCGCTAGTTTATTAAGCTTTCGACACCTGTAAATTCTTCGCATTGAAAGTTTCGTAATTGTACACGCGATATGTCGAATTGATCGCGAGTCACACAACCTTTTTCTATTGCGGGATGACGCAGTCGTGGCGCGAAAATGAAAAAAACCTTGAAAATAATATTTTTCTATATCAACTGCTATTAGTTCGTTATATGTTTTTTTTAAATACATATTTTTTGCAAAAAACGTTCTATTTACCCAGGCATACACGTGACAATGTGCTTCTCTATACATCTACGGAATCAAAGTTAGGTTTATTTTATACCTTTATATTTAAACATAATAATACTGCGGGCAGCGCGTGGAAATAAAGCTAGAATAAAGCCCGGTAGAGAACGAACGTATTGGGACTTACGAGTCGGCACGGTGGCGAGGAGAAACGCTAAATAGATCTCATCGTCGAAGTAATAATCCGATTAGAGCTGGACGGATGGTAGTTCCGATGGAAATTCGTGCGAAGCGCGGAAGTAGCCCGGAAGCTTAACCTCGCACGATTTACCGGACACCTGCCCGAATCCGCACATTCGACTCGGGGAATAACGAATGCCCGTGTCACTCGCTAAACGTTATTTATGTTAACCGCCGTTGCGCCAATCACGCCCGACCGCCGCGGCCTTCCATATCGTAGGTGCGGCGCAGCCCTCGCGGGGTCCTAGACCAACGGTCGGGGCCCAGCCCCGGAAAAACTCGCTCCGTGGAAGTGGAGGACGCGCGATGTGCGCTCGCTCGCGAGCAGGCAGGCAGGCAGACGCGTGTCCGTTTCATTCCCGACGACGTCCACGTCGTCGTTACTATTATCATCGCGTTTTGCATCATCACTATCATCAGCGCTGCCACCTCCGTCATTTACTCTCGCTCTCGCGCATGCATAATGCGCCGCGAACGGCTCCGGGCGCTTATCACGACGACTCTACCCTGTTTATTCATCGGTATTCCGCAAAAGACCGCCGACGATTGTAATTGCCGTTCCGAGGCCGCCGTGGCGCATAGACACGCAGCACCGAAACTGCGAACGGGAACTGCCTCGTCCGCTCGTTGGCATTAAGAGGACCCTTTTCCTGGTCTTGAGGGATCGAAAACTCGATTTTTCCTCTTTGCATTTTCACAGCCTTTTATGTGTCTGGAATAAGTTTGTGAAAGGGTCTTGTAAAATTCAAGATATTCTCAGAGCGATAAGATTTTGAATAGGGGCGCGGATCAGCGTTTCTGACAATTGACGTGTTGTCTGAACACAACGAATTAGAGATAATTTGGGAATCGCGAGTTGACAGCGAGTTGCGCGTCAACGGAGCCCCGTTCTTTCGGGTCATATGCCGGGGTTACCGAACGGTCCGAGAGCTTTCGATACGCAATACGAATACGCAACGCGCGCCGCTCGTATATCCGCTGCGTATAAACTCTTAAATGATTCACAATGAATAGCCCATATCGCGGAATCATCTGCATAGTACAAGCACGGCGCGCTTCCCTGGTACTCTCCATATATACGAGCAACAATATCCCGTGTGCTTTCCATAACGAGTCGCGGCGTGTACCGACGACGACGATGACGAAGAGAAGGAAGAGGGCGACCATGACGACGAAGACGAAGAAGAGGTCGAGTGATGCTGAGAACGAGAAAAAAAATCAACGGGCCCCCGAGTACCGAGGGGGGAAGCCCTAAGGACATTATGACCTACGCACCGCCCCACCAACTTTTATACCACCGCCCGCTCGTCCTCCTCCTCCTCTTCTTCTTCTTCTTATGCTTCGTCTTCTTCTTCGTCCTCTCCTCCTTCTTCCCCCGTTTCTCTTTTCCTCTTTGCCTACTCCGTCCGGGGAATGCGTTATGCGCGGCTACTCCCTTGCTCTCTGTGACTCGGCGTGGGCCGTCGAGATTGGGCTAGGTCGCTTACGTACCTTAAGTGCACGCCACGCAGCATACGCACATGCGCACGGACAGTACGTGTGTCGTTGTATGCGTACGTGCGTGCGTATATATGTGTGTGTGTGTGTGTGTGCGCGTGCACAGTGCGTTTGTGTGTATACGTCGTGTAGCACGAATGCATCCCTGGCGCATAACTCTGCAACATTAAACCGCCCGCCGTAGGTCACCGTAGATTACGCATAAATTCCGAAGGATGCGATTTACGACGTTAACTGGCATCCCCCTCCCTCCCCCGTCACTCGACCTTTTGCCAGATTTTCTCCTATCGTTCGTGCGAGAGGCGCCGGTACCCAAAGAAAATCAATCACGGGCGGACGTTTCGCGCGGCTCTTGTTCCTGTTTCACAGCTCCTCGGCGCTTTCCCGCGTCTTTCTTTACATTTAATATTAATGAAGTATTCTCGTAAGGAGTTTTTCTCTTGCGCATCAAAGCGAGCATTGTATTCGTTCGACGCGTCATCGCATTGTATTAAATTCCGACGTGGAGTGCTCCATGTCGAGGAGCAGTTATAAGATCAAAGCGAAAACCTGTGAAAAAATTTACGTTCCAATTAACAACGATGCGGGGGAGAGCGACTCATTACTTGCGGGGTTTTCGGCTGGCGTGTAAGGTAATCGGTAACGACGGTTTTTTTTGTCTACTATTATTCATATCGTGCGATTAATTTGACAATTTTCGGGACGTCGGCTTTTCGAATTTTATATTTTTTTCTTTGTAGAAAAAGATCTCAATTCGTGCGATCGAACGGGGATCAGACGAGAACTCAACGACAGGAAACGATATTTCTGTCAGCGGAAACGTTCATCTGGGCATTGCGTTCATTAAAACTCGGTTGGCAGGACAATTGACACAAATGCAAATTGCTACGGGAATCTTTTTGTCCCTACGATAGTTTTTATCAAGCTCCCGGGCAACTGAGAATTCAGTTGCGCAAACGGAGTTTTCTCTTTCGAGTATGTGTCTCTCATATTCTTGATCACGGCGCGCCGAGCGCATTGGTGCATTGTGGTGTGTTTCGCCGAGTTGATTCAACCGTGAACGCGACCGAGAAAAACAGATAGGTCGCGTTGTATATACTATGTCGGTAGCGTGAAAAAAAAATGTAATAGGAAGATATCCCGGCGATGTATAAAGGGACATTACTGTAAAATCTGTAAAGCCGCAAAATAAACAAACCAGGGAATAATGAGTATCAAAGCTCGCTCGCTGTATCGAAACACCGACAATGGTCCGCCGATGTATGTGTACATGCCACTGCGTAACCGTGGTTAAACACAGAGAAATCAGGAGAAAAAGAGAGAATGAGAGAGAAGAAGAAGAAGGAGAGAGAGAGAGAGAGAGAGAGAATGAGATCCACGACAGCACAGTCGACCCACGTTGGAAATAACTACGGAGAGGAAAGCAAAAGGGACGAGAGAAGGAGGAGGACGCGCCGCAAGAAATATCCACCTTGAATATCGCCGGCGGAGGACGGGATGCGGTTTGAGCAGGAATGCGCATCTGGAGAAGGTCGCGCTTTCATGCGTTACAAGAAGTCCGTTACGATTTTTATGCCTGTTTGTGTCGCGTTCGTGTCCGCCCCAATTTCCTTGCGTTGAAGTCTCCGACACAGGCGACGCATTCTCATTCAAACAGCCGAAAAACACCACGCCGTGACGTGTCGCGATCGACATCAGGGGCGAGTTGCCAAAATCGTATTTGAAATATTTTTAAGGTAATTAAATTATGGGAAATTATTATGGGTAATTATTTTTAAAGCGTTTATATTTCACACGGAAAACACGATGCAACTCGTTCAAGTTTTGGTTATATGTCTCACTGCTCATTTATTTTATATATTTATCACCGAATCGCGCTTAAATTCAATAATTACAGGAAAAAAATGATGAGAATTATGATTAAAGTGACTGGCGCGCATTACGCAACTCTCCCCTAGATATTAATTATTATTGATCTACTGTATAGATTCCAATTTCCCGGATAAATTCCATTCGCGGCCCCAGCTCCGCCGGGAAAGTTTATTAATCCGCGCATTGATCGCATTCGGCGGTTGATTGCAATTCGCGCAAGTTCTACTCGCGAGAAACTCTTCCTTTTTTTCTCAGAGCTCTATATCGCCAAATTTCGTATGATTCTCGTGATCTTATGTTTAATTTGTTTACATCACTTTATTACGCAATGAATCTCGCACTGTGATATTCATCAGGTGGGCCGTAAAATCTGATAAATCGTCGGGGGAAGCTTGCAGTTCCGAGGTTTTCCGCTTAACCGCCTCCGACTTTCCCACACGCCCACAGCGGTAAACCGATAACGCCAGCGAGAACTGTGGCGTGAAGGTAAACAATGTGAAAGACCACTTGGATGGCCGATAATGAGTAGTGTGAGTGTTTTCACTCTCGACGAAAACCACCGCAATCATTGTTTTTTTTTTGTTTGGGTGCGCTATCGCAACCAAATGCGCCAAATATTCTCTGTGATATGATATTTGATGTTTGCCTGAATCAGCACGCCGAAGAAGCAAGGGTCATTTCTCTTTCTCTCCTCCCTCTTCTCTCTCTTACGGAATTTATATATTTTTTTAATGTACGACGTTTAGTTACACCTAAAACGCGACACGGCTCCGCCTGTGATTATCAATGAGCGTCCACAGCGGGAAACCCTTCTTTTTTTCAGGCCGGTTCTTTCGAACCGACAGTGAACCGCCCACGGACGGGTGGCCTCCCCCCCCTCTCCGGTGCACGTAATTACGTATGTTCGCGCGCGGACACGTTTGTCTCGCCATCGGGTATAATTATAATTGATGAGATGACACCGTGTGTACGTACAGGTGCGTATACAAGGGACCACAGCGCTAGCGCGGGCGACTTTATCGCGCGTTCGCGATCACCTCTGAAGATGGTCGCAGGAAGGAAAGACAGATGTGCAAGCTCGAACGGACTTTTAACGAGACCGCCCTGGCTGGCTCGATGTCGATAAATATTAATTATTGCGCTTGTGTAAGGCATGACGACCATAATCGCGTCAGCCGCTTCCAATTACGGCAGCCCATTTGCGAGTTCGCAACGCAGCCCTTGCTTTCGCTCCCAATGTATCGCCATTTTACCCGTTCTCTCCCGGTAACCATGTGTATGTAAAACAATATCGGTATATGTAAGTCAAACAATCATCCCTAACTCTAAGTTCGTGGTGTTTGTAAACATCCAGCGGGGTTTCGTAGTTATGTTTCCTTTACCGATATATTCATTATAAAGTAAAAGAAAACAAAAAAAAAACATCGTTTCTCATCGTATGTCGAAAAAATACAGATCGAGATACGGCGAGTCGCGTGCTTCGGTCACCGATGAAGTACTTAAAAGCCCGTCAGGCTTGAATAAACTTTCGTGACCATCGAAAGAGACTGCGAAGTGCACTCAGAGGTAATTATGATAATGAAAAATGATATTACCGACCTCTTCTAGTCGCCCGATATAAATACCTGGACATTTAGCACATGAGAAATACTTATTTTGTAATTTATGTTATTATCTCGACGATTAATCTCTTCGATTAATAGAATGGAAGAGCCTATCATGGTAGAGGGAGTGAGGAGTGGAAGTAGGAATTTATGACGGACTCCGAAAGAAAAGATTAGCGATGAGATTTCTTGAGATTTGGTGGGAAGGGAGAATTAGTGCAAGCTAGTGCAGCCAGTGCAGGAATAAAAAAACGGACCCACGGATGATCCGCTCGCCGCTATTTGCCGCTACTCGTAGCTACGGAGCGAATAGGTAATAGAGCTAACAGCCGGTCGCGAGAAGGACCGCATCTCCCTTGGTCTTTCTCGCTTTCTTTTTGTCAGTCTCGGCACGGCAATGCCGGGTTAACACACGCGGCGCCGTCGTGTACACGGCCGAGCAGTACGATACGTATTGACTAGCTGTCCAGCCGGTCGACCGGCGATGTACCCGAGCCCGGGCTCTGCCGTTTAGAGGATACTCTATGGGTAGTTACCGAAGGAAAGATGTATCTCCTCATATCACCTGGCGCAAACCGACCGACCGACCGACCGACCGACCGGGCGACCCCAAGCGAGGATTTTAACCCGGCCCAGAACAGAACTTAAAGACGGATACGGAGAACGAGAAGAGGAGAGGGAGGAAGAGAGAGAGAGAGAGAGAAAGAGAACGGGAGAGGAAACCAGCGCGCAATGCGGCAGGCAATCGTATCGGCAAATTGCGATCGGCGGCCGTCTTGTCGGCGATTCCCCGCGGCAAAAGTGATGCTCCGCGCGCGTTCGAAAACGAGAAGGGGAGGGGGGATAAGAAGGGGAAGAGGAGCGACAGAGAAACGGGGGGAGAAAAAGGGAGAGCAAGGTGGCGGAAGAGAGAAGGTGAGAGATGAAGGAGCTATCTACTATTCCACAAATGATACAAATATCCGGCATTGTTTAGATTTCCAGGGCTCGAGCGGATTTATCTAGCCGCGATCGTTCCAGGAATCGCGTTCCTGGCATGTTCTCATTGATACCTTCCCTTCCCGGAGCCCGACGCGCGTAGGCCGGACGATCTAGTTCAGGCTGCCGGATAGATCGCGATTGGATTGCGCGTTGTTGTTGCCTTCGTAACAGGTCCGCCACACGTCCGCTGCATATAACGTATTATTATGCGCGAATTGTCGGACGAAGTAGCGCCGTAAATCATAAGAAGCGAAACTTTCGCGTGTATATCCGTCCGCGAGAATGTTCTTGATTTCGATCGGAGTGACTCGCGCGCAAATTTCTAGCTCCCCTCCTTTCATGAAACCTCATCGACTAGGAAACGCCATGTTGATGGATGGCAGCGACCAGCTCTCTCGCGCTGAATTCGTCCGCCAAATTTTACACTTCTGCCAAGGTGTTGCCCGTTGTCGCTCGTTCAAATTTATTCATTAACGTCGCATCTGACCCTAGACGGATGCTAAACGAGGGTACAAGGGACTCAACTTGCGAGGAAAAAGCGCACTCGAGATGTGGGAAAGACGAGGTTCGCAGTGAAATGACCGAAACTTATCTCAATTACGAGATAACGCGTGCCGGAGGAGCGCACGAGGCTGTCTGTGAAAGTTGCACCGGTGCTTTCGCACGGAATAACTCCGTTAATGGTCAAACTATTTCGAGAACCTCGCAATCTCACGGCTAAACATCCTTAACCCCTTATCTATCTCGCCCGAGCTCTTCGCTGGCCGCCGCAAATTCTCCGGCAGTTCTGGAGTCGCTTCGAGAAAGAGAGAACGAGGGAGAGAGAGAGAGAGAGAGAGAGGAGTATGTTTCTTTTCCCCTTATCTCTCTCTTTCTCTCTCTCTCTCTACGAAAGTCCGTTGTGTTATTGTTATTGCGGTGTGCACGTGTCGGTGTGCATGCGATACACATGACCACCGTCCGTATAATAGCTTGTGAGAAAGCATCGTTGCGAAGCAGGAGGAACAACGAGAGTGGTGGAAGAAGAAGAAGAAGAGTGCCTCCTCGTAGTGCGGTGATATCCTCCGCCGTCTCTCTGTGAGGGGGAGCTTCTTTGAAAAAGACGTCAAGAGAGACGTATATCCCCGGTAGGCACGCCGGATCTTTGCACCGCATCGTCTTCTCCTTTCGCTTTTAATCTACGTTGCCTCTGCCCCACCTACCGGAACGTAGCTGTTCGCGGATACCATTCGCGGGCACCTTGTCCTTGCTCCTCTATGAAATCTCGTAATCGACATGAACTTTAAATGGGAAAATTGCTTCTTCTGCTTCTTGAGCTGACAGAGCAGAGTCGCGCGCCGCGAGTAAACGACGATCCGAATTCCGATCTCGAGAGGGTTAACGAACTCCTTGACATTTGAACTTCTCGACTCGGCGGCGATACCTCGTCGTCGTTTTCGAGACGTGCCACACTCGATGCCCCGATGACGCAACGCGTTATGCTAACCGCGCTCTTGTGTTTTCTGCGCTCTCGATGCTTCGTCTATGCGAGAACGCGACGGCAGTTGGACATTACGGACATTTCTAAATGTCTAAGAAATTATGCACTGAGGACAATTAATGCGGATCGCCTGATTAGCTGATGCATTGACTGGTTTCTTTATAAGCGCGAGTGAAGCGTCAATATTGCGAAATATTGCGGACAGTATGCCGGGTGACGACACACACAGTGGGGAAAATGAGAGATTAATTCTCGTAATTCTAGAGTCTCCAAATCTTATCCGATTTTAACGTTTCTTTTTTTTTTTCTAATTGAAGCTTATTCAATTTCAAACAAGCTCGCGGCCGTCGCGAACGTTGCCTACGTGAGGACAATGTCATATTGTTATTTGTTTGGTTAGGTATCCTCTTGCTTCCAGATCAAGTGCTCGCGCCGCGCACCTCCTCGCCTTGGCATTGTCCTTGGCCGATAGTACGCGGGACGGGTACCCCGCTCTCCCATTGTTGCCGCTCGCCGTAGATAGATTATTCCATTATCGAGATTGCGACGACGCGGCACAAGAGAGTCGCGCGCGCGTACATGAACACACTCTCGCGCTGTTTATTCGCGGGTAATCCCCGGCTTCGTTTAATTGGCCGTAGGCGAGCGTGCGATTTTTTCTTTCGTAAAACCGGGAAACCTGCGACGTTAGGCCCGAGGTGCTCGATCTTTATTCTGTCACGGACACCTCCGGTAAAGTCCGATTGTCCGCAGTCTTCTCTTTTCGGAACAAAGGAATCGAGAAAATTGATTTTCTTCGTCGTATTGAGAGAAAGAAAAAGTTAATTTGTGCCAAATTGATTCGTGCGGAAATCGATGAGAGAGAGAGAAAGGTGTAACATTTTCTCTAGCCAGGTTCGCGTTTTTTCTGAAATCTATTTTCGGCAAATTATTGAGAGCTCATGATTCCCGGCTGAGGGATCTCCGATCAAATGATAGCGAGGAAACAAAGCGGATGTCATAGGACGAGATGCTTTTTTACATGTTCCCAATTCGAAACCCAACACGAAGAAATCGGGTGTCCCTGCGAACATAATGGAACGGAATTTAATGAGTAATTACGTGTCCGTGCCATTGCTGCGGACAGACTTGGATAAACACGAGCAAAATTAATATCCGCTAGATCGTCGGCTCGTATGTAAAGTTCTAACGAAATGCCGGAAGTATGTGCGAGTTTTTCGCGCTTCGGGGCATCGGACGGAGAGAATATTCCGTGTGGGGTGGGTTCTCGGCGATACGCCGCTCGACCCAGCGATGCATAACACCGTTCAATTGCGTCGATCCTCTCCCGCTCGCTGATAATCAGTAGAGTAGGTTCTCGCTGCGAGCGAGCGGACGAAGAGGGCGAGCGCGGACGGACGGACGGACAAATGGGTTAGCGAGAGGGTGAACGAGAGGGCGGACGAACGGATGGGCGAGAGGGTGAGCGCTCTCTCCCGGCAAACAAATGTCACGTACGAGGAAGACGTCCGCTTAGGATCATCGTCTAGGATCTTCCCGGAATTAGCACTCTACGAGTAACGTGAGCGCTCGTTGAGATGAGATCTTTGCCGTGTACAAGGAGAGAATGGTACTTTGAGGAGTTCCACAACTCGTCTTCCCGGAACACCGTGTCGTCGTAGACGATCTCTCTCGTCTATCCGGCCCGTAAAAAGCACGGCGATAGCTCTCATAAGTGGCGGATTCGAGCGTGTTTGCCGCATCGTGAGAGAGCGAGGACTTTATTTCCGCGCGTCTCGGGCTATCGACCCATCGCCGTCTTCCGCGCGAGAGACGGCCCGGCGGAGATCCGTTCGCCCCGCGTATTATTTCGAGAAATAAAAAGACCGCTTGTTCTCGTAATTTGCCCACTGGGGGGCTTAGGTTATCCGGTACTATCCGCACGGAGGAAACATTACGGATGTTATTTAACTATTGGGTCTATGCATAATTCCGTAGCGAAATTCCGACAGATGTCGTTCGCAGTTGTTTTTTTCCGCTCGCACATGCGTCAAACATATGGAGTGCCGTACATTAAATGAAAGCTGGAATTTGTGCCGACATTTTAAAGAAAGTATTCATCGAGATCCGTGACGTGTACGAAGTTTAATTATATTTTGAACATGGAAGGGAAAAATTCGTATTTTCGGTGCATTTCGCTTTTTTTATTTTCGAAAAGGCAAAACGCGCCGCATACTCACAAAAAGATATGCGCCGGGTACGGGGAGAATGCCGTAAGCGAAGGTGTGTGTCGGAAGTGGTTTGTGAAATTTCGTTGCGGAGATTTTGATCTCCAAGATGCTCCTCGCTCGGCCGGTCACTACTGATGCTGATCAAATCAAGGCTTTAATCGACTCCGATCGACCATTATATTTGACCGCTATATTTACGGAAGCTTGGGATGGTAAACAAGCTTGATGTTTGGGTGCCGTACGAACTGAGCGAAAAGAATGTAATGGGCCGAATTTCAGCTTGCGATTCGCTGCTCGAACGCCATCAAAACGAATCATTTTTAAAGCGGATTATCACTGGCGATGAAAAGTGGATTGTTTACAACAATGTCAGCCGAAAAAGATCATGGTCGAAATGCGGAGAGGTTGCTCAGACGGTCGCAAAGGTTGGATTACACCCGAAGAAGGTCATGCTCAGTATCTGGTGGGATTGGAAAAGAATCGTCTATTATGAGCTGCTGCCGCCCAACAAAACGATTGATTCGACAAATTAAAGCGAGCAATCGATCAGAAGCGGCCTGAATTGGCGAACAGAAAGGGCATTATGTTCCACCAGGACAACGCTAGACCACACGTTTCTCTGATGACCCAGCAAAAGTTACTGCGGCTTGGGTGGGATGTTTTGGCGCACCCACCATATAATCCGGACCTTGCACCTTCAGTTCCCTGGACGTCCTCAGAAACCACTGGGATAACTTCTTTGCCCGAAAATCTCAGGACTTCTATGAAAGAGGGATAATAAAGCTCGTGGAGAGACGGAAGAAAGTCATTGAACAGAATGGAACGGAACATATTTAGTTGATTAAAATCGCTTTTTTTGCTAGATATTTTGCGTTTGAAATTTACTCGATTTTCGCTACGGAATTATGCATAGACCCAATAGATATGGTATCGCCGCAACGAAACGTTAATGTCATTTTTCGTTTATGCATGGATAAATAAAGGTTGTGAAGAACCATAGTGCTGAGGAAGAGACCGGTATAGTTGCCACGACTACTTCAGTGAAGATATATCCGCTGTATGAATATCACAAGTGGATTTTATACGAATTTTCTTCCTTAAGCTCCTTTATCTGTACGTGAATTCCGAATACACGCGTGAACACGTCTAATTTCCAGTGAAAGAGGCGATTACGTAAATCAGAATCTGAACCGCGCATTCCCGGTTCTATTAAGATCGAGCAAGCCAAAATTGCTCGGTCGGTAGCGGCCGCCAACTGCGATTAATTCCGGATGTCGGGTAACCGAAATCCCCCGGGGATCCTCCGCTTGCTCGTTTAATCCGAAACATTCAGTCGTGAGTCAGGTAGTTTCGGCGCTGAGTAGCTCATTTAGCGTAGTTCAATTTTCCAGCCGTCACTCGGCAGTTATCCGGCCGGTGCAACAAGCAGCGTGCCTCTCGGCGTCGCGCGCTGAGCCCACGTGGGCAGATCGAGGTGAGAACGGCGTGGTTGACCGTTAAAAAGGCGTGGGTGGGGAGGAGAGGACAAGCGAGAGAGAGAGAGAGAGAAGGGAGGCACCGTCTTAGCACCGGTTACGTAAGCACAGATCTGTGTAACGATACCCTCTTGCGATTACGCGTATCTCGACATCGCGGCGAGAATTTCCCCCTCGGTAGCGAATATCGATTCTTTCAGTGCGCGCCGGTCGCGGCTTTCATCTGCCGGATCATGCAATCCGACAACGAAGAGGAGGAGGAGGAGAAGGTGCTGCGGAGTTGGATTGAATTAGACTGCACGCGGGCGAGCGCTTCGAAATCACGGTTTTTGCCGGACTGTGAGAAACCGTTAAACTTTCCTTCCACCGTCCGAGTATCCTCGGCTGGCGGACTCCATTCCGAGTAATGAGTCGCGACTCAAAGCCGGCAAAAATGTTTACCCAACGTGAAGCACCAATTCCGCCGTCGTCGGTGCAATTAAATTTCCTCGGTCTCTCGGTATTAACTGCGCGCGTCGAAATTTGCATCCCGATGTGCTCGTCTGCGCGGCTCTCAATCTCGTGTTCGGGTTAACTGTCGGCTTTACTACTGCGGACGTGCACTTTTGCTAACCGACCGTTTCGAGCTGCTTCGTTAAGATAATTAATAACATTATATATATAACGGTAATTAATCCGGACAAATTTTTATTTCGTCCCATCTTCTTATGTCGCTGAGTATTTTATTGCTCGCGCGAAAAGAAGACGAGAAAGATCGCAAATTATCGGTGACATACGCGCCTTTTTCATTACACGTCATCAAGATACCACTACACTTATTTGCAGTTTTGGAACTTCCTCTCGGAAATATCAGTTTTTCGGGAAGCTTCGGGAAACGTGCTTGCGTACAAACACGTACACACATTGTACTCTTCTTGTATCGCCGGTTCTATCCGAGCGAGGCGCATACATCGTACGCCGGTCGTTAGAGGTCTCCAGCCTTAACTAACTGCGTTCCTTATCTAAATGGCAATAATAATTGGCTGCGAAGCGTATCCCGTATCGATACCCGGCCGACGTGCGGTGCACTGCCATGGGAACAATGCACCGTCTGACTTATGACGTGCTTAGAGTTAGCGGCGGAGGCGTGCGGACGTAACGCGAGAACAGAGAGATGATAGGCGCGAGGAATGCGTTCCTGAGACGAAAGGGAGGATAATTCGAAATTATCCCGGGGCTTTAATCAATAATCAGCCGCGTGACCGCGAGAGATCTTCTCGCGGGCTGCATTCCGAAATGTCAGCGGACAATATGATCGGAAAGAAACGAGTGTTAAGAGCGAGGAGATCATTTATACGTGTACGGTCGATCACAGGACGGTTGCAGCAGTTTTTTTTTTTTACATGTTTCGTAACACACGAAAAATACGACGAAGCGAATGCACGGGAAACACCAGTACCGTTTTTGCGAATAATAATTACAAAAATATGAAAAAAGGCGGGCGTCTAAAAGGCTAAGGGAGGCGCGTTCGGTCCGCTCCAACCCCACTCGAACCCTATAGCGCGGTACATTACATCGATGGCCGCCGTCGTGTGGCAACGCGCCGCTTTCCGTGTTTACATCGCGGCTCCTGCATCCCGCCCAAACCGCCCCTACGTCTCGCTGCGCAGTTGCCGAGCGCGCCTCTCTCAACCCTTTATTTAGACACCCGCCTATTTACATCTCCGTAATTATTACGAATTTCGCAAAAATGGTACAGGAATTTTTTTCTTCAACTCAATAAACATTGAAGTTACATCAGAATTTTATAAGGTTATATACCTTTGCACAGGTTACACGCCATTCGACCTTATATAACTTCCCCTCCCCTCCCCCCAGCTCCCAATGTAATATTGTTATTTATTATTTTCAAAAGAGAAAAAATATGCATAATTACTTAAGTTAATCACTTACATTCACATACAAATTTTCTCCCGAAAATCGTCTCTGGCATTAAATTGTATATCGACCGCACGTTATATTGTTGAAGATTAAAATAATAAAAAATTATAGAAATTACGAATTTCTAAGCAAAACTACCATTCGCGAGGCCGCTGTCTGAAGTCGAATTTTTTGCAGTAACTTAAAACATGATTTTCTACAAATGCATGCTGAAATATTAATGATGATGGCGCATTATGACAGTAATAATAAAGCGAACGAGAAAGAAAGAAAAAGGTCTCAAAATTGTACGATTAAACTAATCGAGAGGCGCGAGCGAAACTGTTAAAAAGCGAGAAGCGGACTCGTGAATCAATGTAATTTCTTTGCCGCGCCGGTGAGAGATCAGAAACCGAGGAGCCGTAATTCGGAATTTATAATCTGTTAGAGTGAGATCGTTAACTTAGTTTAGAGGCGGTTAAGTCGGCCGTGTTAAAAAAAAAAAAAACGAGACGCGGACTCGCTTGCGCGTCGTGACAACCGTTCGCTGTACAATTGCGTAACGCGCGAAGCGCGCCGAGCCGCGTCGTATAACTGCATGTTCGCTGACGAGAGAGAGAAAGAGAGAGAGAGAGAGACCGGGCAATTATGCCACTAATTCTAAAACGAAGTATGCGCGCGTTCGCGGGCGTAGCGATCATTACATATTACGACGAAGGTAGTAATTAGACGCGGCGGCAGCCATTAAAAGACGAGCGCGCCGTCGTAAATGCGAGGACCATTCTGTGAGCTATTTTATCGCGTGCGATTACGTGACGGGGATAACTAGCTCACCACGTGTATATTTGTGCGGTGGAAAGAGAGACGACGGGACGGGATGATCCACGGTAGCGACGTCCCGCACGCCATCGTCCGGTGGTTCGCGATCGGCCCGAGGTGGTGAGCGAAATAAGCGGTTGCATTAGGACGCGTTAGGGACGAGCGCGCGGGTAAAATACGCGACGAGGGGTAAAACGGCGATAAAGCCGGCGAAATATCAGGGGAACGGCTTGTTTCCAGCGAAATATTATCCATCGTCTCGCGTGTTTTCCATAATAATTAGAAGATTGATTTTAACAATCTGTAATAATAAGTTATATAAGATTTTCTATGGATTTATTTATTATCATTATTAAAGGAAGGGAGAGGGAGAAGGAAGGAATGAGGAGATTCCCGTGTTTCATCCACTGTCCCATCCCCCTTGCTATGTTAAGTGCGAGCGCGAGGGTAATTGAGTTCGGTGAGCGCGCACCGACAAAGTAAACCGTGAAGCATCGCGCGCTGTGCCGGGCGACGTCCCGTGGCCGTTGTCTCGTAAAGATTACACGGTGCACGGGTTTCCATAAATATTCATGCTCCCATAATTGCCCCTACCCCGCGTAGCGCGTCCTGTGCGAATAAACGACCGCGCAATGAGATTCAGATTTACTGCCGTCGCTCTCCCGCCGCCGTCCGTTGCTGTCGTTCTCGCCGCAGCAGCCCCGTGGCTGCTGGCCATCGAGACGATTCTCACAGGCGATCGGTACTGAGCGCGACTGTACCAAATTTGATTGCAAATTCGACGGGTCCGACGGTGGCGGACGTTGGCCGCTTTCGCGGGGCCGACGACCCATCGTCGCCGACGGTATTTATTAACGAACGTCGCGCGGACTGAAGTGCGATCGATACGCCCAAGCATATATTTGCGAAAGGCAAAACCTCGTGGCTATTTTATTAAATAAAACAAAACGCATGAAACATGATAGACTAATGTGAGAAAATAATAATGTAAGAAAATAATAATAAATAGCTAGAAAATAATTTTCTATTATTTCACTTTATTTCAATATATTGCGTCCGCTATTTAAAAGTGATTGTCAACCAAAAATTGTCCAATTCCTGGAACCCGATATCCATTATTCAATTAATATTAATATTCGAAGATTCCACGCTCGGTGAAGCGTTCGCCGTAAGGCGTTAAACCGCGGCGGATTATCTCTCCCGACCCTGTTCTCGCTTTCGTCGGCGCTGCATCTAGAGCGATGCTTGACGGCTTGGCCGGCGTCAATGGGGAACGAAGGAGTCGTCTGCGGTTCTCCCGAAACCGCGGCGTAACCGAGAAGGACTGGTCAGTTATACCGCGCGACTAACACTGTCGTCGTATCGGTCCGAACCTACCCGAACCGCTGGCGAATCGCGGCTTGCGAAACGTCTTTGCGTGGCTCGCGATTGCGTTGCGTCACGGGAAAGGAAGGTGCGCCGGTACGCCTCGGCGCGGCCGAGGGACGGCCTTTAAGGAAGTGCGAAGGAGCGCCGACGCTGCCCTCAACTACCTCTAACCACCTGTAACTACCTGTAATAACCTGCTTTTCTCGCAACACTTTCACGTTCGGATAAGACGGACTTTCGATGGATCGCGGCAGCCGGCGCGGTCTGCCGTGTGTTGGAGCGCGTGTTGCGCGATCTTCGCGGTGATCTCCGCCGATCGAGTGAGCAAAACTTCAAGGAGGCTCTGTTTGTGTAATATCGTTTCGGATCAGATATGTAACGCAGATCGTGTAACACGTGATAACATGTTAACACATAATAACATGATAACAGTAACCGGAACGTCGCGCATACAATATCTGATTATTTACCCGAGCGCCGCATCACTGGAAACTAAAGAAAGAAATGGAGAAGAGAAATACGAATAAAAAGAGATCCTTCCCTCGAGTCACAGGACCGAATAATACGACGGAGCGACTACGGATGTTAGATTTTACCAAACGTTTGTTTTTCCGCTCTCAAAGAGCGCGATGCGTAAATGCACGATGCGCGATTACATTGTGTAAACATGTCGTTTCACACGGATCTAGTTTGTGGTGAATCGACGAAAAGCGAGAAGAAGACGCATATTTACATTTGTTAGTGGACAACGATTAGCGACAGTTAAAGCAGACGTGATGCTGCCAGGCCCAATAAATCCAGATAGTCGGATGCAAGCGAGAGAGAGAGAGAGAGGGCATCATCCTCGTTCCGCTAAGCATCCTGGTGACTTTTCCTCGGCTGAACGACGGCGGCGAGTAGAGTCTCCATCGCTTCTGCCTAACAGCTCGCCTGCTTATATCTACCTGTACTGACCATCTTCGGCGGCCTCTCTTTTTTCGCCTCCTTTCCCCCCTCGCCGTTGGTTCTCTCTCGCTTCTCCCTGTACCCCGTGGCCTCTTTGAGCTCGATGGCCGCCGCACAATTTGCGCTCGCCGGCCTAATGCTTCCCGGCATTATGCTAATTTCTTCCATCGGGGGCTCCCCGAGATATTTGCGCAATTGAAGACTTCGCCGCGCGTGAAGACGCGCTCGTGACCGCCTTCCTCGCCTTCCTACGCCCCCATCGCGAGCCTCGCGCGCCGCTCTCGTGCTTTCGCTTAATTGCCCCGGCACGCCGCTCGTCAAAGCGTGGCGGCCGCCCGCTCATTTACGTTGTTGCGCTAATTTATGTGATTTACGTGAAATCCGCCCGGCTGAGAAGCGGCGGAAGCCCTTACGTCCTGTTACGTCCTCTCACGGGCCTGTGCGGATTTTACCCGCGAAGTCACACCGCGACGACGAAGTTGCGTCAAAGACCGAGAATTCATACTCGTGGTCTTGTATTTAAGATCGTCGTCGGTTCACTTTCCGATGTATCGTAGGCAATGAAATGACCCGTACAGCATTTGGGAATAAATTTCAGACGGATGAAAGCCCCGAGCCGGACGAGCGATATTTAAGGCGCGAAAAAAGTGAGCTTCCTTCACACGGCAGAGTCTCTCTCCACGCGGAAGGGCGATCGACTGTACCGAACCGTGTGAAGGAGGCTCACTTCACAGAGCTTCGCTTGGCTGCACGGATATGTTATGCATATGTTAGAGGAACGGTCCCTCGCCAGTGCATCACTGCAGTGTGAACTGTCGGAACCTTGGGAAGCACGATCACCGCCTGAAACTAAAACTAAATAAAAATTCCACCGGTTAATTAGGCGTGTTAACATTTGAGAGCTCGGTTCGGCGCTCGTTGCGCGAAATAATATCATCGGTTTCATTATGAGAGAAATCTTTTCCTACCCTCTCGTGCGATGCGCGCCTCCACCATTGGGCGCACATTGTGCGGAACGGATCGAAAGAGGCGTGACTCTCTCTCGCAACGGCGCGGGGAGATTTAAAAGACGCTCCGCGGAACAGAGACGTTCCCGGTGGTCGTGACAGCGACTTCAGGGAAGAGGACTGGTTCTCTCCGTTGATGCGAGCCCGGTTCGTAGCCCCGAGGGGTTCGGATCGTGCTCGACGTACAACGTTGGCGCGAGCCTCGCTTATTATCATATCCGGACGTTTCCTAGACCCGAAGGAAAACCTCTCGCGAACCCTGCTCCTCCTCTCCTCTCTTTCTCTCTGTCTTTTTCTCTCGTGCGCCGCATAGCCGAGCGGGGATCCAGAAAACAATCTTTCGCATACCTCTCGAAATTCTGAGCGTTCGCCGCGCGCTCGTAAAACGTGCCGATGGAACGTGACGTGTCGACGGCTGTTTCGAATGGACTGAAGTTTAAAGGCGGCTCTCGTTAGTCTCGGCCTGGGAATTCTTATCCAGCTGGCATCCAATGCGATGACACGCGCTTGGATGTCTAGTGAATGCTCTCCGTCAAATCAGCCGCCGTCTCGTTTCTATCGCGGGAGAAATATCGGAAGCACGTGGACCAGACGGATTCTTACGTATCAACGTTAATCGTCTCGTCCGATCCAGACGGATCTTCGAATGCAAAGAAGAACGAAACGTCCATCTTGCCGCGAGGTGACTTCCGTTTATTGTAAGTAAATCTCAAGTCGGGCCTATATTCGTGGGACGTACATGGCGCGATCCATTGCGTTCACCCATAAATATTCTCAAACGCGTCTGTTTGCTCACTTTATATGCGGGCAACGGTGAATATTAACGAGTTAACGATGACGCGCGAGCGAGTGAGTTTATCGACTCGCGGTGGCGGCGACCTGGCCGAGTGCGCGCTCGAGAGGCCCGCGGCCGGGTAAATAAATCCCGGCACTGTAAACTAGGCTAGATGAGCAAGAAGGGGCCGCTTTGATGACTGCTTTTCCTCGGCGTTCTCTCTCGCTCGCACGCTCGCTCGCTCGCCGGCCTCGTAGGCGAGCTAACGCAAAAGCCGCCGAATCATCGCGCCGGGAATACTCGTCTAATGTTTTTCTCGGTCCGGCTCGCAAGCAAGGTTACATTGTCCGATCTCTACCGACGGAAAATACCTCCGAGGATATACGCGTCTTACTGCCGCGTCACTCCTCCCCGTTGCGACTCCTTTGTCGTTCCTGTGCGCAACTTCGCATGCGTCTCCGCTAGATCCTAACCAGGTGGGAAGAGAGAGAAGGGTAAAGTAGAGAAAGAGCACCTTCTTCCCCATCTCCGTCGAGGTTAAGTAAATATTAGCATTTTGCTAGTTAGCAGCTGCATTGTCATCTCGGTACGCGAAGTGAGATAGAGAGAGAGCGCGGTAAGTATGCGTGCACGCACTCACACACGCACGGTGTATCGTTCCGCGCGCACTTCGATCGTTTGCTCCTCCACGACGTCCGCGACGCATTATGACGTTATCCCGGGGATAACGAAGAGGAGGATTCTCCCGCCGAGTCCGTAGCGCCGCTCCTACTTTATCTCCGTAATTTTCCTTTCACACGTCACTGCGCGGCGCGCGCTATTACGAGGTAACGCGCGTGTTAAGGTGCAAGGTCGCGGGCTGTTTAATGCCTTCTTAACGCGCGCGCTTGAAAGAAACCCGCCTGTTTATCCTAGCAGGTCGCATAATAGCCGCGCCTGTTGACGTCTACGAAAAGTCGACGATTCGCCCCGTGTTGTCGTTCCGCGCGGCGTGTCACCTGTCGCCCGAAATGACAACCGGCAGCTTTTACGTCACACCGCCGTTATTTTCATAGCAATTTCTGCCGAGGACGGCCTCGAAGGCCGATTCTTGCGACTGGTGTCGGTTTACTGCTCATACAGTCGAGAACAGGAAGGTTGCTCCATTCCCCATAGGCGATATCGGAAACCTCGAATCAGGCGCAGCATTTTTTCATATTCACTCACTTAATGACCGCTACTTCGGTTCACGGAATATGGTCTGTCCTTTTTAGCCGCGCTGCTTTCAGCACAAGAGCGTGCGCGATTTAGTTTCGTCAGAGTGAACGTCGCGTCGTGGCACGAAAAAGAGTAGGAGACAAATAGCCGTTATGTCGTATATGTTCTTCTAATATCCGGTAGCGGCCGAAGTTAGGAGCACGCGCGCTTTGTACGCGTTTTCCGGCCGAGGCCGGAGTTCGTAACAACGCTGATCGTGCATCGCGCGAGAACCGTCAAATCAACTTTACCCTTCGCTACCGAAAGTTCAAATCGATGTTGTCGGTAATGAAGATTCCCGTTATGATATATGATTCGCCAGATATTTCGCCAGAGATTTACGCGAGATGGCGCCAGAGCTCCGGTGGTATTCGAAAAGAGTATTGACACAGTTTAACTGCGTACAGTTGCGACAGTGGTGGGACGCGACGCGATCCGCGATGATGCACCGTCAGTCGCGTCTTAGATCGAAGATCTAGGAATGCCGGGCGATTCCCCGATCGCCCCGGGGAGGAATGGGTTTATCACTTTCGCCGATAATTACGTGTCCGAGCCGTCCGCCAGTGTTAGCAGTAATTGCCTCGCGCGCGCGGACGCAAAAAGCAGGCCGATCGCGAAGGCGACCAGTGACAATGCAGTCGATGCAGTTTCTTTCGCTTTTTGCCGCTCGGTTTGCCTCGCCCTTTTCGCTTTTTGCTCGATCGGTGCACCCAGGGAGACCTTGATCGGACGGACGCGATGGCGCGGAACGAGTCTGCGGGCATTATCAATCACAGGCTTTAATGGTAGCCTCAAATACATCCTCTATCTAGCTGGCCCTTGCTGTACCATCGCGGATGAACGACTTTCGCATAAACATCGCCATGCGAGCCGCCAGTCGGAATAGCGTCGCAATCAGGCAGAGAGGAGAACTCGTGAGTTTAGAATGATCGATTGATGCGTTTATTATCGCCATAGAAAAATGACCCTCGAGGAGCGGTACTGTGAGATACAGAAAAAGCCGCTGCGATGAAAAGAAGGAAGAGAAAAGATTTTTGTTGTGAAAATAACAAAGATAATGTATTTTTTGCTTGCAAAATGGCAACACGCATTGTTTAAAAAAAAAAAAGAATTATTTAGAGTGCGTCTTGCGAAACGCGATAATGAATATTTTATTTTCTTTAAACAATCCATGTTACCATTTTGCAGCGGTTCGGATCAAATTTCAGATTAAAAGGGTTACGCCTTATTCTAGAACTTTGTCAACTTCTTTTCTTTTGTACGTTTTTTTAGACGTGGAATTTAAAAAATCGTACAAAGTACACCGTGACATTGTTCGCGGTGCGTGCGTGCGAAATTTTCGGAAATGAGCTGTGTCGAAGCTCGAGTTAACAGTGGTGGGTGAAAAGAGATTCTGGCGAATTAAATCGTTATGCAATGTTAAACCTTTGCGCGCGATGCCCGGCGTTAATCAATATCGTGTATCGGCTGCTGCGATTCTTTCCTCACCGCGAGAGACGAATCAGTACTTTCGGCGAATGCCGTGACACTTTTGACGTTACGCGGCAACGGAAGCGATATCGTTGTTCTGCGCGTGCAACTTGCGCACACGGCCGGCAGCCGCCGTTGTGCGTGCGCGGCCTCCATTAAGTCTTTAAGGCAGCGGGAAGGCATGAAACTATGAATTAGTGCGTAGGGGAGGTAGAAGACGGAGGGGGTCTTAAGGGGGGGGGGAGCCACGGAGGGGCCCAGCGGCGATATAATGCCGTGGCAACGCCACTTGCCACACGGGCCCAGTTAATGGATTTGCAAAGCGCCAATTATATTTCCTATAGAGCGTACGCGGGCGGCTGGCGGGGCGGCGAAGGACAAGAAACAAGCGAGACAGAGAGAAAGGGCGAGACGGAGCGGGGGGCCTCTGGGCGCGTTTGCGAGCGCAACTGCATCGCGGCTCTGAGTGCGCGGTCCCGGTAGCGCGAGAGCCGTGCGCTACGTGGGAAAACCGGCAATTTCTCGTTTCTAAGGAGCCCGACGGACAACACCACCGTCACCACCGTGGCCGCGCCACCCAGTCGGCCGGTCCTCCCTCCGTTTCAATGAGACGCGCATTCCGATCGGCTCTGATACATTTATCTATCGCGTCTGCCATCTCGCTCTTCTTTATCGCCCGTCCGCATCGTCTTCTCGCGCACGCTCGGACAAGCGACCAGGCGGTCGGCAACGTCGCCTAGCTCTCTACCCCTTGCTAGCGTCCGCCGGCTGTTCTCAGCCTTCGATCGCGCGTTTACGGTAAGAACGTATGAAGCGCCGGGGAAATTACGCGCGCGGCTCTGGCAATGAGAAAAGCGAGTCACACAGCGACGATTTTCGTGACGTTTCTTTTAAATCTGCATAGCGTCAACCGTCAATGCGTCGCGCGCAAAAGAGCGGCGAAACGGGGGCGAGTAGACGGCGAACGTCGAGAAGCCGGGATAATGTCGTCTGCGGCAATCGGGACGCCTTTGCGATAATAATCGTCGGATTCTCACTTTTAGTTCCACGACTCCTCGGTGTCCTCGCGTCGAAGGAGGGAATAAACGCGCAATGTGACACGCTTACGATACACGCGAATTGTTCGTAGATCCCGATATCACTGTGCCGTGCGCGATAATCGCGCACGCGAGCGAAAAATTAACGGGGTAAGATGCTGATCGCGTCCTTCGGCAAAATCGGTGGGCTCTTTCATTTTCCCTACGTGTGCGAGAGCGCGCGCGCGCGCCGGAAGACGCTCCCCCCTTTCACGCACGACGGCAATCTCCGCTCGCGTCTCCGGCTCGTCTTTTACGCTATCAGCCGCTTGATGAAGTCGTTAACGGCCGGATCAAGCGTAATGCACGTATACGCTGCTGCTGACGGATTGATGCGCTGTGCAAATGAACGCGGGTATACATGCGGGCGAAAGTGAGCTTATAAAGGATCGGCCGATAAGGGGTTTTAGAAAGGGTAACAGAAGGGAAGGACTATAGGGCTATGTAGGGAAACCGCAGCGGACGGATAGTACTAAAGGAACCGGGGTCCTGTCTGCTTTGTCCGATGAATAGACGCCGATGAATAATCGGCGGGGATTTGGCATCATCCTGTTCCCTCGGCCGGTTCGTACGTGTACTTCATATGAATCTATACAACGTGCAGCAGCATCGGTACTAAAGACGATATATACTCGTGGACATTGTTTGGCACGTACTCTTTTGAACTTCATGAATAATGCAACAATGCGCGACCCCCTCAGCTGTAGCGTTGTGCCGCGCTAATTGAAACTATGCATTAATATGCAACTGCGTTTTAACCTCCCCTCCCTTCGTTCGAAGTACGGCCTTTTAATGCCTTTTATATTTGTGCTTTTAGTGGACGAGCGGACCCCGACATTGTGACCATCAAAATTATTCACGCGTTACAGTGCCGGCGACGTGACGAAAGCGACGAAAGCTCCCTCCCCCTGCGGACTACTAGCAGTTACACGACTTGCAAATTTGCCTCCGTGCGTCGTGTGACTGCTGGTAGTCCGATGGCGGAGGAAGGGGGGGGGGTCGCTTTCGTCACGTCGCCGGCACCGTAACGCACCCGGCATCGTTATACGGCCGGGTCGCGTCCTATACTCGCCGTGAGATCGAAACGCCTTGTTTATAGTCAGCTATATATATAAAACGAGGGCCGTTATAATTTTATTTCCGCGGCAAGGCGAATACGGCGGACCGATAATTCCAGTAATAATACTTATCGGCGCTTTAACGAGCACGATAATTATTTCAGTAGAAATTCAACGCACGGGCAGAGCGAGGGACAGACAGGCCGGGGGGGGGGAGGGGGGAGGCGAGCGGAAAGCTGAGGAAAGAAAGAGAGGAAGAGCGCGCCGGTAATTTCAACCACCGACAAGTGTGTATCCCCTCTGTGTGTTTAATGTCCGAGGGGCTTTTCGCGATAGCGCGCGCGCGAGAGAGAGAGAGAGAGGAGCAGTCGTCGCCCCGAGAAACGCGCGCGCGTGAGCAACACGTAGGAGTGAGCTATCGCGAAATAAGCGAATGTCTGTTTTCTCCACCTCCTCCTTGCTCCTTTCGGCTTGCTCGACAAATAACAGTCAGTGCCAATCAGCTGTGATTGGAGTACGAAATAAAATGTGGATACCTCATTGCTGGTGCGGCGGCCCGACCGCCCGACGGGCAAATCCTCACCGATGATGCTATATAATTACTGAGATTATACATATCAACACAACTGGAGCGAAAAACGCTGACCCGGTTGTTAAACCGCCGCGCACAAGTTGCATCGGCCAGTGAAGTGCGTAGTTTGCTACAGCCGTCGCGCTTTCGTTCCCGAGCCGCTACTGATAATCTACTGGGATTGAATACCGGGTGTGCAACTGCAAAAAGCAAGCTGAATCTACACGGGGGAGGGGAGAAAACGAAGGAAGGTTTTCATCGTGTTATTGTATGCCGCGCACCGTCCAAATTTCCCCACGTCAACCGATGGCATGGACAATGCAAACTCTCTGACGCGATGTACTAATCTGCACGTATAATGGGATTGAAGCCTCGGAGAGGCAACATTCCTCGGCGTGGAAAGAATGAATGAATGAATAGATAAGAGGAAGAAATGCGAAGAGAGTCCTTCGAATAAACCATAGTAGAAGCGTGAACGCGTTAAGTTGAAAGTCCTCTCTGTTCCGAACGTTTACGTGAATATAATCGCAGGTAGTAGACGATAGTTTCACTTGCAGACCGTACGCACGTACGCCGCCTTTAATGTCGGCCGCGTTCGTCCTTAAATGCGGCGGTCGGCTAGCCAGGAGAGGGGCCTTGAGGTGTCCACATGAATATTTATAAATGTATACGCGGAGAGAGGACGTTGGGGGTCGGGACAGCGGATCATTACGGGCGGCGACTCGCGCAAATCGACTTGACCAACTTAGCGCGGGCGCGCGTTAAGCAGCCGAGCGCAACAATTCGTCCCTGAAGAATGCGTCCTTTGTTCTCGTTGCGCTCGGCCGGACATTATGTAAGGCGCGCGTTGATACGGCGAAGGTATGCCTCGTCGCCGCATAAAGAATATCTTGGCCGGCCATTGAAATCGAGTGATTATCGGCTCTCCGCGTTTCGTCCTCGCCCTTTGCTTCGTTCTTGATTTGCTTATCGGGGGCCCGTCGCGGCGCGAAAGAATCCGCACAATGCGGCCGGAATATCACGGCCGCATATACGCCATCGGAACGGACGGAGCATAATAATCCATTCAGGAGGATATTGTTAGTAACGGAGCCGTGGCGTGCGAGTGTCTGGAGTCGTTAGTGACATGAAAAAGCACCGCCCTTGCGCGGTGCCGATACCATCGGCGTATCCCGCGCGCGGATGGATAATGTATATTCGCGAGTATCTCTGAGGCCGCGCGTTATTCCACTCACGTCTCACGCCGGACGGCGTCGCACGCGCGAGAGAGATCTACTCTCGGAAAACACTTGGCAGATTGGATTCTCCACCGGCGGCCACGCTTAATTACCGAAGCGGCCACGCTGAATGTTAAATACTTTCTTCATCTTTGCCTCTTAATTGAAGTGGCCTGCGAAAAGCTACGCGCAACGTTACTCGCGCGATCGGCGATTTTTCGGGCGCACCTCCGTTCACGTTTTAATCTTGTTCTACTTAATATACCGGTTATTTATTACCGCGGTGCACCGGCGCTGCGAAGATCAAAGGCAGCGGGTATGTCGTGAAGTAGGCGGCACGCTCGCTCGCCGGGGGAATATACGCGCTCGAAAAATGCTCATATTTATTTGTTTATTTATCGGATAATCCCCGTCGTCCGTCGTAAATGGCGTGCCGAGCGTTAGAACGATCTCCTTTCTGTGGCCGGCGGCCGTCAGGTGTCAGAGCCGGTGAACACTCTCACCTCGGTACACGGGGCCCCATCACGGCAGGCCACCGTGCGAGCCCGGGCAATGGCGATATAACTCATCTGCGGCGGCGCGCCGCTCTCAAGAGAGCCGCGAGAGAGTTCGCAATTACAACGACGGAAGAAACGAGAGATCGAGCAAGATACGACGTCACGCGTACGTACGTACGTACGCCCGCTCGCCAGCGCAACGCCACGCAGTCAGGCTTGATATATCGGTATGCGGTATCGATGCCCACCGTTCGTATTGACGTCGCTTTTCGGTGTCGTTGCGTTAATACGCTATTATTGATGGTTACTCTATTTCACCGAGATTTCTCCATATTTTACTTTTCACTTTTCTTTTCTCGTTTTACCGCCTTCGTTGCGCATCGGAGAACGCCCCGATTGATTTTCGCACGTACTGCTCGCGAAATGGGACGTAAACTTTGAAGAAAAAAATTAGTTTTCCGTCCATAAAGGTTTAAAATATAGCATCCCCCTTAAAAGAGACTAAAGAGAAAGATTATTCTTTTCGCGCGAGCCTCCAAATGTTATGCTCAGGTATATCGCGGCGCGCTCGGCTTCTTCCCTGAACAGTCTACCGTGAAAGGAACGCGGAGGAGTTACGAGACTGTTGACAATCGCGCGCACGCACGCGTACGCACGAGATTCGCGGAACTGTATAATTGCTTCATAGCGAGCGCCGACGCGAGAACGTCCCCTTAAATCCGTTCTGCATCCCCGAGTACACGCGAGCGAGCCTCCGATAAACTGCCGCGAGGATGAGGAGAGCGTAATTGAACTTTATCACCTGCGTGCACCCTCCGCGCCGGGACAACCTTCGCCTTGAGCGCGAAGGTCGGCCACGAGAAGTTTACGGCTGATGCTCGATATGAGGCTTGCGCGCGCAGAGGCGGCCGAAGTACTCTTTCTTTCTTCCTTCTCTCTGTCATTCAATCGTCCCTCATTAACCCTTGACTCGTCCGCTGCAGCCCGCGTGCGAGAATCCTCATAATTCGCGTAAGCGTGAAACGTGTAAAGCACACATTTATATATTAACGGTAGACCAGATAAACCTACAATTTATCACTAACGCGTACTAGGAAGGATCCTCGAGTATCGATTCCATTGTTCGCGGAAGACGTTAATATGTACCAAGGAAAATAACCGATTTACTATTCTCGAGGATCCTTCCTAGACATGATAAGTTAGTGATAAATTGTAGTTTATCTGGTCTATTTGCATTCAGGGTCCACTCTGCCCCTCATCATCGCTCTGTTCTATTCTCAGGGTGGAGTTTCCGAACGTAGCCCTGTGTGTAAATTGGACCATTAGATCAATTTCTAGTCGATATGATAAGATATTGTTACTAAAAGTTCAAATCAATACTGTCGATAATGAAGATTCCCATTATGCTATGTTTCACCAGGAGTACTCTCGCCAGATGACGTGATAGAATAACGAAAGATTGAGGGAGACACGTGACGAGTACACAATATCGCGAGTATCAGCGGTGATTAGGACACTCTAATCACAGTGCTGATATTCACGATATTGTGTACTCGTGACGTGCCTCTCTTAATTTTTCGTTGTTCTATCACTTTTTTTTTTTTCTTACCGTTAATCATCCCGATTTTCCCAGGACATCTCGATTCTCGGCTCTCATTAGAGACGTCCCGAGAATCCTAAGCGGGACTCTATTTATAGAAATTTTTCACTTAATAAATAAATTATGTAAAATATAATAATAAATTGTACTCTAAAATTAATTAACTTCTTTAAACTTCAAGCGCCGCCAGTAGGCGTCAGATAAAACATCCTTGCCGTGTACGAACAATATCTAAAGGCGACCTGGATGCGAACAGCAGCTTTTGGCTCTTGGAAAATAGAAAAAAAAATGTTCAAGTGACTAGAAATTAATTATCCATTTATGAAGAATTTCACCGACATGTCCTGAAGAATAAAAATACGCGTTAAATGTGTAGTTTTTTTCTTACGACCTAACGAAACGGCGGCAGATCGATCAAAGCGGCGCGAGCGGCCGGTTGGTCGGTTTCCACGAAAGCAACACGATCGTCGGGTACTTGTAATCGGCGAGCTCGGCGGTGGTCGCGGAATAAACTTCGCTACGAGATGACGAGCATCGGGAGAGGCGGCTCTCTTTCTCTCTCACCGAGCCGACCAGCTAGCCAGCCGGTCGACCGACAGGTCGGTTGCTCGGAATCAGCGCTTTCCTCTCCGCTGCTCGGAGGGGTGGAATGTCACCCATTAACATTCCCATAAAACCGCCGCCGCGTGTAAACACCGCGAACGGCGTAAACGGCGAGAGAGAAAGATAGATAGACAGAGAGAGTCCTCTCGTTGTAGAAGAGAAGAGAAGAGAGAGAGAGAGAGGGAGGTGGTTGTAGGAGGAATCGCGAAGGCGAAAGGACAGCAGGGAGAGACGGAGAGAGACCGTGTGAGAAATTCAATCCGCTTCCGCGCGCGGGGTTATTATTGTGATAATTTACTACTCCTCCGCGGCGGACCACGGCGGCCCGTTTATGCATAGCCGCGGAATGCTATGCGGCGAGGTCCCACGGGAAAAGCGCCTCCCGCATTTAGAAAGGGGGCCTAATCGCACCCTTTCTCCGTCCCTTGTTTCTCTCTCTACTCTTCTCTTCCGTCCTCGTAATCAGTGGACGGGACGTTGAACGCGATGATGGGCCTAGCCGGTGACTGCGCGCAGAATGCTGGTATGCGGTGCATCGCTCGGGCGCAACGCGAGACTGTAAACGCAGGTCGCGTTCCGCGGAAATGACAGTCGCACGATCCTCGATAAGATTCGCTTTGTGCGATAATTATTATTCGGGCTCGTTCGGTGAAACGAAATATCGCGGGGCCGGGAGGAAAGGCGAGAGCGACTCGCCGAAGAAATCCCGATCTTTCCTTCGAGAGATTCTCAATGACGCGACAACGACACGATCTGACGACTGAGATAGCGTCGCTGTTCTCTCTTGAGGAAAGTGCGCTTCTCGGAGGGATGCGTGTGTTCCTCGAGTCACCTCGAGTAGGCGACTTGTTTCATCACGGCCTTATTTATCACGCGGTATAAATGAGGACACGCGAGACTGTCTCTCCATGTACGGCCTATGAAGGCTAAGGATAACGTTCGATGCAACTGGGGCAACTCGCGTCCATATTCGGCGCCGCGGAGGACGATCTCACGGACGGCGGAAGGATCGCGCGATCATAAAGGTCACCGGGACTGACCTTACCCCAATACCAACGGCCGAGCGGTCGATCCTTTTAAAGCTATCGAAGGTACTCAAGATTGCTCTCTCCTTAATCCTGAGGCGATCTCGGTGTGAAAAAGTACATGAAAACCGAGGGTTATTGGAACGAAGAAAAATTTGTCGTGGAAAAACTGTTGGAAAGAATCGCTGATCCCCCGAAAGAAAAATAGCCGAGCGAGCGGCAGTCGCAAGGACGAAGGTGCATGCCCGTATACGGAGCGCGCGCACCGCACGTGCAGATGGACAGATGCGTGACACGCCTGCCTGGGCCTATCGTCGAGTCCGCGCTGCAGATTATGCAACGTTGCGTCGGATCGCGGCGGCCATATGGTGCTTTTATACCTGCCGTCGTTATTGGCGCGCGAGAGAACCTACGCCCTCCGTCTCTTCTCCTTCCAGCATCCCGCGCGTATCCCTTTCTCGCGCCCACCTCGTATTTATCTACCGCGCTTTGCCGCAAAGGCTCGCCGTGACAATGCACCGGCCGCGCGCGGCACTTTGCGCGCGTCAAATGCGCTCGGCCCACACGACGCGCGCTTCTCTCGGTCTGTCTCGAAGTCGCGAGCTGGCTGTACACAGCTCGGAATGATAATTCGATATTTACGTCGCTTGCGCGACCTTCGAGCGATCCTTCTTCGCGTTCTCTCACCCCGTCGCCGGGACGATAATGAATTAGTCGAGAGGACGTCGGCGATTCAACTTCCGGCAAGCTTTCGTGCGGATATAAGCAAATAAGCGAGTTAGAATTAGAGACACCGTCGTAATTCTATATTAATTCGCTGAAAAAAGATCATTTTTAAGATAAAAGAAATGTGTTTCGTTAAATGAAAGATGTACCCAGCTCTCGCGACTTTTAATTTTACCAAAAGGTTCTTCGAGCGATTTCATGTTGACTTTTCCTCGTCGGAAATGTCGGAAACTTACAGCAACGTTGCTGCGATACCGCGACTTATTTCCATTTTTCGAATAAGATCAACCGTTGTCGGCTACATTAATATGTGTATTGTAATTGTGCCGAAGGATTTTTAATTCTGCGTAGTCAATAACGAGTATAGTACTATCCAAATATGCGATGAAACAGGACGATTCCAGAATCCTCTTGATTCTTTGTTCCTTATTATTTTCATCGCGTATGTGCTCCGGAATCGGCTTATTATCGGGGACAGAGTTGAACTTTTGCACGATTCGTCATCGCGTGGTTAATTCGAGTGGCATAATAGGATAAAAGAAGCTTTCGGGTGATGATGTTCATTAGGGCGGAATGGCGATCGGTCATTGCAAAAAAGATGCACCTTTCGTCTCGGTCAACTCTCTCCGTTGGCACGGGCGGCCCTAAGTAAATCCTGTTCCGCGAAATATCCCTTTATGTATAGAATACAACATGCGCCCCTCTCCCTTTTTCCTCCCTCCCGCTCGGCATCGTTTGCTCGGGGTGGTAAATCCATATATAAATAGGGTAATATAAAATCTCGAGAGAGATCCGTTCCTCCGGGAATTCTTCTCCGGCGAAAAGCAAACGACAAAACAAGCGAGATGTAGCGAAAATGCGAGAGAAAAGAAAGAGATGGATAGATGTTGTTGAAAGACTATAAAAAGGGTGTTTCTAGACTGCAAAAAATAACGAGGAAGAAACGTTTGATTGAAATATTTAAAATGAGAGGGTGGAGATTAAATTTGAAAAGTGAAGAAATATTGTCAGGCAGAGACAGATAAAGAGAGAAAAAGAGATTCAACAACGCGAGAATGCGGGTTTACCGGAAGCCATCGATTTCTAGACTGGTTTACTAATGCCTTGTTATATTAAATCTCAATTTCCCACGGAATATGCATCCGCACGCGAATCTCCGTTTGCGGAATTTCAACTTCGGTGCTCTTTCCCCTTCCCCCTCGTTCCCCTCGTGTTTAGCCGCTTCGGTAACAGGAAATTCAAATAATTTCACCGATTTGATCCGCGTGGCGTTCTCGTTAACCGCGAAATAATAAATGCTGCACCATCGCCTCGTGTTTCTTGCATTTCCGGTCAATGTCGCGCGCCCGTATCGCTCGCGCGAAAAAGGAACACGTAATAGCTTGACCACCGGAAGCGATCGGTTCCACGAGCGAGCCGTCCAGTAGGATTTAAATTTCAGTCATTTCACGCTACTCTCTCCCTTTCGTCATCGGTGCGTCGCTCCTCTCGATGATGAATTTCTTCGTGGGATCTGTTTCTCGCATTTTAACGGCCGGCGTCCTATATGTGCCGCAGCAAAAGAAATTGTCTCTTGTCCGCGTTATTAACCCTTAGCTGACACACGTCAAAATAATAACGTACGTGCTATAGGGGGTATTTTGGACCCCAGCGAAAAAAAATGTGTATAATTGTTTTATTTATCAATATTGGGTCAAGCCTCGACTAATACTAGGTGACGTCACAGAAACAAATTTGGCGCGCAGCTATGAAAAATTTGCGTTCAAAAACACTCTGGGGTACTTTTAACCCCGTGCGTCAGCTAAG
>NW_014554678.1:464737-494824 GCF_001313825.1 Dinoponera quadriceps | reverse complement strand
CCCCCCCCCCCCCCCCCCGACCTATCCCGAGTTTATCGTTACTTCATTTCCCTCTCCGTTGTCGAATCGCCGTTTAGCGTCGTGATAAGCGACGCACCGGTGATGAAAGGGGGAGAGTAGCGTGAAATGACTGAAATTTAAATCCTACCAGACGGGCTCGCTCGTGGAACCGATCGCTTCCGGTGGCCAAGCTCTTCTGTATTCCTTTTTCCTCGTGCGCTGGGACTTACGACGCTCTCCTCCGCAGTAACAGACTTGTATTTCACGTGACGGTGAAACTCTTACTCGCACTCGCATTCCGGGTAATAATGTGCCGTAAGACGCCGCATATTATTTCTGGAATTCCGCGCGCCGACGTTTACGAACACTCCACACTCGCCTAACGACGCGTCAAATAATTCCGCCGATTGTATCCTCTTCATGTTGTTCGCGGCTTCGCGTAATCTTCCGCGGATTTCGTATATCCCCTATTTATTCCGTCGCGAATTTTTTGCCACACCATATATTACATACACAGAGAGAGGAAGACAGAAGGGCGATCAGAATTTTCTGACAAACCCGTGAAACAGTCGGTATATTTACTTTGAACGACATCTTATAATTTAATAAATTTTATTATTTCTTAATGTGCTTTAGTTAAGTCCTTCGGGGACGTGCCCTGAAAAAACAGATCCCCCCCCTCCTTCTCTATAACTCTCTTTTCCCCTCCCTCTCCTTCTTTCCATTTACTCTCTCTTACGATCAGACTGATCAGTTCTGGAAAAAATTTTCTCCAGCAATAAAATTTCATGTACATAATGAGGAAGAGGAGGAGCAATCTCCATATCTCGAAATCCCCTCCTCCAATTTTCATGAAGATCAATTTGCGGATCGCGAGATCGCGCACGTTCTCTGTTATACGGAGGCTCGAACGACCAATGGATCACGGAGACAGATATAAATAATAAATTCGCATCGGATTAATATTGCCGCACACACTACACTACAAGCGGAAGAGAGGAGTGATTACTCAGACATTCCGCACCCGAGAGACGTATCACATCGATATTACTACATTTTGTTATTCGCGCGCGCGAGGGAGAAACAGAGACACGCGAGGAGAGCGACTGCCGAGACAATACAAAGGAAGAGAAAGATGTATAAATAATAAATTCAATCTAATCAATACGTAGTTCCGCGGACTTCTCTGTACTCCCCGTCATGATCTGATATTTCGCTGTAACGCGTAAACGAATATTCCCGGGAGAACATATTGCACATGAATAGCCTTGCCCGAGTCCCCGGAATTTGAAATAACACATGATATCCTTCCGAAACCGAGATTCTCATGATCACCCCCCCNCCCCCCCATCTTTTTCTCTTCTTACCTTCGCATTTCTCCCCGTGTTTCTATCTGCGATTTCTATTCACGCATTTTGATCGCGACGTGTACTATGCCGCGGACGGTATCATGCCTCGGCGGGATGAAGACGTGCAACGGCGGCTGGCACCGTGCAATCGCAGGTGGTCAATTAGAATCCGCGTTCTCTCTCGCGCATACATGGACGTGAGTGCGCTCTCGTACACGGACGCACACACCCACCGCCGATAATCGGACCTTTACAGCTACCCTTTTTTCTGAATTTATAATTACGAGGCCTGCGGCCGCGCGTTCCGTAACGATCCACGCCTTCCTTTTACCCGCCTTCTCTTCTCTCCCTTGCCCCAATCGGTCGCCCGTTCTCTTTCTCTCTTTCTTACCGTCTCGTCTCGGCAGTCGCTCTCCGCGCGCGTGTCTCTTTTTCTCTCGCGCGTGTAAATAATAAATATAATAACACCGATGTGAAACGTTACCCGCGAAATGTCTGAATAATCGCTTCTCTCTTTCGTCTACAATTTGCGCACAGCAATATTAATCCAATTGCTTAATCAGTCTTTTCGGGTTTGAAAAAAAATTTGTCGGTTTCATTCCTCCTAATAACGGCGAATAATACGCTTTAGACATTCTACCCCGTGCAGAACTAAAAAAAAAAGTACACGCGGGGCAATAAAGATAGAGAGGAAGAGAGAGTTTAAGAGACACGACAGGCCTTCCGGGAACGATCTTTCGGTCCTCGTCGTCGTCGCGTTTAATTCGTGGCATTAAGCGCGCTTAAGTATCGGTGAACGATAATGTAACCCTAACTTGACCAACCCGGCCGGAACTCTCGAATAATTACACTTCTCATGGACGGTCAGTAATTACACGAAATATAGATACGCCGCCGAAAGGGAGAAACAAAGACGTCCATCGCGAGTAGGACGGATCGAGCTGGGGAGGGGGTGGAAAAGGCACACAGGAGCAGCAGGACACACGCTCCGACGGGATAGGAAAAACAAGTGACAGGCATTGTTAATTGGCAGCCTTCAGATGACAATTAAGATTAATAACAAGCTAGCAATCTCTCTCACTCTCCTTTTCTCAGCCGTGCCGTTTATGCTCCTCCGCGCGCGTAAATGAGCAGATATGTGGACATGCATCAGGATGGATGTGTTGTGTAAGATTATTTTTCACCCACACCCACCGCCGAGAGGGTGGTAAATAATAGCCAGATGAAATTATTTTCCGGAAGACAAAAGTCCAAACTATATTTCAACAATGAGATCCAGGCCAGAATCTACCTTTTTGTCATAGATACAAAAAACAGTTGAAGACACATAAGCCTACTGTTCCTATATAGGAATAGAGGAACAAAATAATGGGTTAATGCATCGCATTAAACGCGCTGATCGTTAACGTGAAAACCCGTGAAGAGTGTATCTTCGATCGCGAACGAACGCGAGCTCGTCCAATTTCGCGGTTTATTGAGAGGTGCTTCGTACATTGGCTCGTGTAAAAATCGTAGAAACGATTTATGATCGTCGCGAGGCGTGCGAAAATGCAACCTGTCGTGTACTTGCGAAACGGAAGCTGGAAAGCAGACGAAACTAAACATACGCCGTATAAAAGGACTGAAATCTTACCGCGCGAAATTACGAGTGAAACGCGTCGCGTTAACTTTCCAAAGCAATTTATTTCGAACATCTAAATTGAAATGTTCAGAGAGGGTCAGACTCAAAAAAAAGGAATGGACAGGATGAGAATAGCGACTGCTCAGATGCGATAATGACGGACGTGACCACTTTGGACGATCGTCGAGAGGCCGTCCAATGGCCAAAAAAATTCGCTCCATCGAAATTCGAGGCCCGGTGTGCAACGGAGCCGCGCGTGATCGTAGCGCGGCTAACCGGTCGTCGTGGCGGCGATCCGGCAAGGCCGTTTCGCGATCGGTCGAGCGTGTCGGGGCCGCGCGCTCGCACTCGCGCGAGCGAGAGCGGCTTCCAATGGAAATTCAACGCAAGTTATGCTCGCGTTTCGAGGAGAGTGAATTCTCTTGGCAAAATCGAGAGTGGACACGGGCCGGTAAGCGTAGCCATCATAACTATATGTCAGCAAAGAACCGGGTCAATTCCGAGACAGTCTGGGCAGAAACGGCGGTAGGAGAAGTTGACCGGTAGGAGTGCCCAGACCCGAATGCGTGTTTACTTGGGTGCGTGCACGCAGGTTGCAAATATTGTTACAGCAGGAACTCCGGGCCACCAATGGGCCGGTGACGATGATATCGCGCCATGTATAATGTTATCCGAGAATCATGTAATAGTATATAAATTATTAATGTTGGTATTATCATATATACGCAATTTTGCATCCCAATATTGCGCGTAAATTATATTATCGGATAATTACTCGCAACGCGGCGCATATCGTCCTGATTGCTTGCTCAATTATCTCTTTAGCATTAGCATTTCAATATGAAATATTACTGTCGAAACATGACTCTGACGAGCCAAATAGACTCTCGTCCCTCATCTCTGCCTTTCAAATATTTTACAGAGGCCGATAAAACGAACGGTAAATATACATATATAAATTCGTTTAAAGTAAATTTCGATTGACTAACGACGTGCGCTGCGTTGCGAGTGATTCTCCGATAATGTAATATGATTTACACATAATATTGGGATGCACAATTGCGTATATACGATAATACCAACATTAATAATTTATATATTATTGCACGATTTCCGGATAATATTATCCATCGTGTGATATCATCGTCGTTGGCTCACTGGCGGCTCGGAGTTCCTGCTGTAATAGTATTTGCAACTTGCGTGCACACATATGCACGTATCTGCACACACAAATAAACACGCATTCGGGTGTGGGCACTCCTACCGGTCAACTTCTCCTACCGCCGTTTCTGCCCAGACTGTCTCGGAATTGACCCGGTTCTTTGCTGACATATAGTTATGATGGCTACGCTTACCGGCCCGTGTCCACTCTCGATTTTGCCAAGAGAATTCACTCTCCTCGAAACGCGAGCATAACTTGCGCTGAATTTCCATTGGAAGTCGCACTCGCTCGCGCGAGTGCGAGCGCGCGGTTCCGACACGCTCGACCGATCGCGAAACGGCCTTGCCGGATCGCCGCCACGACGACCGGTTACCGCGCTACGATCACGCGCGGCTCCGTTGCACGCCGTGCCTCCAATTTCGATCGAGCGAATTTTTTGGCGATTCGGTCTCTCGGCGATTGTCCAAAGTGATCACGTCCGTCATCATCGCGTCTGAACACTCGCGATACTATTCTCATCTTATCCGTTTTCTTTTTACGTCTGAGCCTCTCTGAACATTTCAATTCAGACGTTCTAAATAAATTGTCTTGGAAAGTTAACGCGACGTTTCACTCGTAATTTCGCGCGGTAAGGTTTCAATTCTTTTATACGGCGTCCGTTTAGTTTCGTCTGCTTTCCAGTTTCTATTTCGCAAGTACACGACAGATTGCATTTTCGCACGCTTCGCGACGATCGTAAATCGTTTCTACGATTTCTTCCTCGTAGCCAATGTACGGAAGCACCCTTAATAGACCGCGAAATTGGACGGGCTCGCGTTCGATCGCGATCGAAGGTACACTCTTCATGGGTTTTCACGTTAACGATCAATGCATTTAACGCGGTGCATTAACGTATTCCGTTCTTCTGTTCATAGGAACAGTAGACTTATCGGTCTTCAACTGCTTCTTATCTATGATAAAAAGGTATATTCTAGTCCGGATCACATTATTGAAATATAGTTTGGACCTTTGCCTTTCAGAAAATAATTTCATTTGGCCACCATCTATCAGCCCTTTTTAATTCATTAATTCATCTTTTTAATTAATTAGAAATTATAAAAAATAAAAAAATTGATAGAACCAATTTGAGATATTGCTGCCAAAAGTTTAAATCATCGATAATGAAAATTTCCATTATGATATGTTTCATCAGAGGTGCCAAATGTAACGTAAATGTTCCGATTTTATCTCCCGGGGAAATAGCTGGCCGGAAAATCCTGATTTTAGGTTTTTTGAGTTCCTTGGATCTTAATTATCTTAAAACTACTTGGATTTTATGGGTCTCAAAGTTTTTACAACATAACCCGAAATGGGTTAAGCTGTATTTTCTGATCGATTACGAAATGTAACTAACAACGCGGAAATCGTCCCCGTGTCGAATTTTTTTACAAACCCGAAAAGACTAAATAAGCAGCCATTGTGCCCGTCGTCTCCCATTAAAATATATGAATAGATAGAAGAATGTTTTCAAATATCATTGAATAAAATAAAATAAAATCGTTGAAAAATAAGTGATCATTGAATATTATTTGAGAACATGTTTCTATCTATTTATATATTTTAATTAATAGATGATGTATTTGTATGATGATGATATATTTTAATTAATAGATGATGGCTGTTTAATTAGTCTTTTCGGGTTTGTAAAAAATTCGTCGGTTTCATTTGTCCTGACAACGTCGAATAATATGCCTTAGAAATTCTAACCAAGCAGAAATAAAAAAAAGTACACGCGGGGCGATAAAAATAGAGAGGAAGAGAGAGTTTAAGAGACACGACAGGCCTTCCGGGAACGATTTTTCGGTCCTCGTCGTCGTCGTCGCGTTTAATTCGTGGCATTAAGCGCGTTTAAGTAGCGGTGAACGATAATATAACCTTAACTTGACCACTCCGGCCGGAACTCTCGAATAATTACACTTCCCATAGACGGTCAATAATTGCACGAAATATCGATACGCCGTCGAAAGGGAGAAACAAAGACGTCCATCGCGAATAGGACGGATCGAGCTGGGGAAGGGTGGAAAAGGCACGCCGCAGCAGGACACATACACGCTCCGATGGGATAGGAAAAACAGGCGGCGTGGAAAAACAAGTGACAGGCGTTGTGAATTGGCAGTCTCTAGATGACAATTAAGATTAATAACAAGCTAGCAATCTCTCTTCTCTCTCTTTCCTTTTCTCAGCCGTGCCGTTGATGCTTCTCCGCGCGCGTAAATGCGCAGATATGTGGACATACATCAGGATGGACGTCCAAGCCCGGCGAATTTCCGTCTTTCGTCTATTCCTTTCATTCCTATTTCTCTTTTATCCCTTCCGTTTCCGTCTATATCGCATTCGCGGTTTTCACGCTCGTTCAGCCGCGCATCGATTCGTCGATGGTAACATCTGTCGCGGCCTTTTCCTTCCAAAGATGTGCTAACCGTAATTGACAAATCGTCGTAACCGCTCGTCAGTCACGTTGGGTATTTTTTAGTCGCTCGCTGTTGAAATTTTCGTTTCTCGGTCTGAGAAATGCTCGAGATTCGAGGACTGTATTACTTATCGGTAAGCTTACGTCGAAATGCGGCGCGAACCGGTCGCCTGTTACTTTCGAATTCACTCTCACTCCGCTTGCCTTGAGAGATCAGCGGCCTTCTCTGCTCACTTGACGATTGCGGGCCATCCCGAACCTTTTCATTCGTCTCTAAATAACGTCGAAGCCTTATTGTTTCTTTTCGTTGACTATTGATTTCCGGCTCCCGTTTCCCCGACATTCTCGAAAGGCCCTTCTCACGCATACCTTATTATACATTCTCGAAAATGAAGTACGCCCATGAACGCTTGTATAGCGGGATCCACCCTTCTACCGCTTAAATGATTTCTAATTAAGCCGCATAATTAATTACGAACATCCGCGATAGTGGGGATTGTTTCAATTTAAATTCCATTCTAGAAGCTCCGTTATGTTTTGTTAAATGTCAAAACAATCCCCCTATAACACTATAGACGCAATAGATATTGAAGATTCTAATTAATTTCTAAACAGATCATATACTTCTTTGGTACATAATCTATATATGGGCAGCTGTTATATCACGAAGTATGTTATCGTTTTGCCGAGTCAAATAATTACGGAAACCTTAAATATGTGCTCAATGCAGTTTGTACGGAATTATGTTTGTATTTCGTTTCATTTGAATTTATTACATGAGAGAGAGAGAGAGAGAAGGAAATCAACACGCGACGACGGGCGTTTCCCGACGCGAAATTGAGGTGAAGGCAGAGAACAGGTTGACACCTCGACGCCTTTCGCAAACCTGTCGCACGTCCAGTCCGCTTTCGGGGAAATGACGAGTGCACGAGCTTGCGTAAGAGACGGTGATTTTGCAAGGTGCTAACGCGAACACGCAACGCAATGTGCGTCGCGCCGATTCTTAAAACGCTGCCGTGCGCGATGCGACGCGACGCGACGGAACGATCCATTCGCGGGATGGAAAGCGTGGGCTCGTAAAGGCATACTGATATATTTTGTAGGCCTACGCGCGCCTTCGCGCGAACGACATTCCTTTCGAGATGGAGTCGCCTCCGGAGCACTCCGCCGCGAACACCGCCCGAGACAAGTTGATGCCCACACGTATATACATACGTATAGCCCCGGCGCGACCAGGTCAGAAAGAGAAGGAGAGAGAGAGAGAGAAAGGGAGGGGGAGAGAAGGGAGAGAAAGAGGCAGGGAGGAGAGAGTGTGAAATAACAGTTTTCCAAACTTGACAAAGCAATGGAAACACAACTATTGCGATTAAAATTCCTGGGAACGAAAGTGCAGATACCTGTTCCGACGCCTTAGTTCGCTCGAGCATCAATGCGCTTCACTTTTACGCATTTCGCATATTAAACCACGGAGAAGCATACAAGAGCACACTGGATGTCCTATATTTAGAAAGCGGATCAATGGAAATGCAGAAAGACCGGAGGGAGGATGGGGGAGGAAAGGATGCGCGCAAGAGTCTATAACGTCTCCGCATGATGATATTATTCCGTGCTTCATAATATTGCCTACAGCGCGGTGTTATATGCGACATTGTATCACTGTATTAAATTGCAACATCGTTCCGTAACGTTCGCGGCTGATAACCGTAATTTATAATGCGTCGCGCGGGATCGTAAGTTGATCGCTTTAAGAGGGGATTTTTAGTTGCGCGACGATCGAGTCTCGAATAATTTATCGTCTTGCTTGGACTAAGAGAGACGCAGTTCGCTGATTTCCATAAACGCTCGAGGACATTGGAATTTTGCGATACATGACGCAACTGTTACGCGGAGTAGCCGTGGTATCTTGACAGCCTCTCTTTGTATATTATATTTCTGAAGGATAAATATGACCTGCAGAAAAAAGATACTATCAAATTGTCGTTAAATCCGTCGTAAAATTATGATCACACGAGTGGCCTCGCTTCCTTGCGATTTCCGAGGCAATTAGCTGTGTCTTACGAACGACGCATCAGCGAATTCATCAACGAGCGTTATGAACAGGCACTTCTTCATGAGAACGCGATACACGCGCGACGAACGGTATAAACTTCTCTTTACCCATGTGTGACGGAAAAGAAGAATAATTTGAATGCGAGTTTCGGGAATTTCACGAAGGTTCGTTCGATCCTATCCTCTGCCGCGTCTCGAAACGACGGTAGAATATTAATGACCTGTCAGCGAGCCTGTTTATAACGTTCGTTGATGAATTCACCGCGGCGTCGCTCGTAAAACATGGCTAATTGCTTCGAAAATCACAAGGAAGCGAGGCCACTTCTGTGATCATAAATTTATGACAAATTTAACGACTATCCGATAACATTCTTCTTCAGGTCATATTCATCTTTCAGAAGTATAACATACAGAGAGAGGGTCTCAAAATATATCACGGTTGCGCCGCGTAACAATTGCGTTATGTATCGTCAAATTCCGATGTCTTCAAACGTTTATGAAAATCAGCGAATCGCGCGCCTCCCTCAAGTCCAAGCAGGACATCCATTTTCCCGACGGTATTTTTTGCACATAAAATTTTTAATCCGTTTTTATACTTGCTTAGCGCGATGTTTAAATGCAACGTTGGGTTAAAAGTTTTTATGTGCAAGAAAGTTTTTATCTGCAAGAAATATATCGGGAAAATAGGCCGCTTGAGAATAGAAAGTTACAGATACTCGTAGTAGAACTGAATTATTCATTGCATATTTCATAAGACATTTTTATTACAATGTAGGAACAAAGGAATGACACTTATTATTATTTCATTTTCAAGGGAAAAATAGTGCCTGGAGAGAAACGATCCTTTAATAAAATATCCAGTTACAACTGCCTTTGAGAAAAAAAAAAAACTTTTATCCAATGTTGCATCGCATTAAGCAGCAAGCATAAAAAACGGATTAAAAATTTCACGTGTAAGGACGCACATGAAATACGAAAACAAAGCGAAGCAATTAACGCGATAATTATCGCCGTCGTGCAGGTGTGCGCGCAACTTAATCTCTTCACCTTTACCTAAACGAGGAGCATCTTGATTTACCTTGTTACACAAATTGGCACTCGAGATCCCCGAAAATATAATCTTGTTTTAGGACCCTATTAAATTATTTTTTCTAACTGTTAATCCCGTTTCAATGCGGCGCTAATTGCAAATCATTATTTCGCGTAATATAAACGACGGGGAGTCTGACATGCCGCGCTTTTTCCCCTTTTCAATCCTTTATTTAGTACTTCTTCGACCAGATCATTTCTAATTATATCACGCACTAATTGACATGTCTCGAAGAGACGTTCGCGAGCCGACGGAAATTTTAACATATTAATTCCGCGCGCACTCTTACGTCTGTTACATGACGCAACTCAAGTTTTACGGATCTTCACCTTGGGACTTTATTCGTCCTCCGATGACAAATCTCCTAGATCCATAATTGAATAAATACTACAATTACCCGCCGGTTAGTTGTTGTAAATTCTAAGCATGACGTAACGAATTTCCTGAGGGAATTAGAAAGATCTGAACGTTCGACAATTAGTTCAGTTTCAGTCATTGAGTTAGTCAATTGAGTCAGTTCTCAGTCACCGTTCGCACGAGCAATATCACTCCTTTGTATGTTACGACTTTTTCGAAAACACTTACAACCCCTTAGTCTAAATTTGAAATCTTACTCATTATCTCGAGTCGAAATTTTCAATTCTACATTAAGTCTTCAAGTGGAAACGACAATAACTTCCCCATCTTAGCGCCAAAAGAGCCCAATAGAAGGCTTTTGAACATTTAACTGTGGAATGAAATTAGACCCAAAGTAGAACTAAAATCTCGATTCGGTAACTAGAATATAGGTTTTGCCCATTCGACCTTGAATATTCCATTATGCGTGCACACGTGCACGCTCACTTGCGTGCGTAATAGCGCGCGAAATGCCGGTGGCGGGGGCGGAAGTGTGGGGCTGCAGGAATAGCGGGGATGGGGATGAGAAATAGGGTGGTGGGTGCGCACAAAGAGGGTGTACGAGTGCCGTGCGATCAAAGTACAGAAATGCCGACACACACGATTTCATAAAGGGAACGGGACGGCATATAACGACGCTTGTAAACACAGTTCCCTATTATTTGCATAATGAGGAAATATACGCGCGCTAACAGCGCGCACGTGCGCGCGCACGCACGCACGGGGGTCCCCTCGAGAGTATAACGACGTCAGTTATTCACAGTGCCGTTATACGTCGGTCTATAGACGTATATAACAACTAAATTTATTATTTTATAATTTATTAATGATATATCGTCCAGTCTTTTCTTATCTGCAGTTAAAAGACTTGTTTCCCGAGGAGACGGGGTAGGGGATAGTCCGGATTTAATTCATCAAAATCCTATTTTATCGTATTACTTACAGTTTCGTGGGCGCGGTGTAAATCGTAAAAATTTAATCGTGAAAATAAGAGTCAAATCGCACCTTCGATACGTGTCGCATCTCATTAAAAAATTCTTTATCGCGATATAATTTTCAATTCTTTAATATATCAGAGTTTGCAGAGCGGCACAAGTAAATATTCGAATCTCAAGGTGTTTCATTTTTCTACGTAGGGTAAATTTTCTGGAGGATGTAATCGCGCTAGCTGCTGTCGATCTGTATATCAATTAGGAAAAGTAACAACCATCGGGAGGACAGGGGACATGAATTAAACATAAATCGCGTATCACCGCCGAGGGATCTCGAAACAGTGATATGACTAAAAATTTTAAGACCGAGAAACTCCTAATTATATTAAGTCAACAGCGTTAGTCTCCTCCCCTTTGTCGCGGGTTGATTAATTATTTACGTGGTGATAAACTGCGACTGCCCCCGAGCAGTGCTGTTTGATAAATTTAGTCGCTATACACGTCCACTCCATGTAACTGTGGTGGAACGTGGAATGCGACGGCCAACACCACCGGCGTGTTTACGTAACCAGCGCAGCTAATTATCGCATTCTCCGTTTCGAATTTGCGATTTTAACGTTCGTCTTGACGTAACAATAATCAACGCAGATATATATAATTTCATCGAATAGGCAGCCGTGGTGCGATTGTTCTGTGCATATGTTACCGCAGGCTAACACCGTCTACATTTCGTCGGCAGCCAGGGTGGGCCAATAGCCTGTATAGCATTGTATCTCGAGATTCGTGAATGTGTCACACTTAATGTAACGAGACTGGAACACGGCGAAACATAGAGGCGATATTGCACCGATGCTCAACGGTATCAACTGGCGTAATTACCAAGTTTACCGGGTCTCTCGTCGACCCTATCAGGTCACTCCCTTGGCTATATTGAGTCAACCTTACTAAGCTGTTTGTCGACCCGGCAATTGCTTGTGTACACACTCGCATTACCAGAGGTCGGGGCCTCGAGTATTAAACGTTCCGAGCGTCCTAGCTGCACTATGCAACGTCAGTAAGGCCCGTGAGTAAATAAACGTGCCGAGGCATGTTAAATGTCAAATGGAGGTTGCTCCGAGCGAAATAGGAGTCACTTATCGCACGCTTCTGCGACGAGCGGTTAAAAACGCCGGAGATTGATACAGCTCTCGCGCGGGTCGCTGGTGCGTTATCTCTTCGGCACGCAAGGTGCACTCTCGTGCCCGCTGAAAGAAGAAATCGAACGTTCGACGGGAACGGCACTTGCTCACCACGCTTACCGGGGCAACTCTATTAATTACTGTTAATCGTGGCAATTAATCGCCCGACGTCCGCCGCCATTCCCGGATGAGTTACTACGTCGGGGCCAGTGTAGTCGTAGCTCACTGTCATTGGCGTACGAGTTATCGTTCCTTATCGGGGACCTTACCACGCCCGGTATCGGTCTTCCGGTCGAGCGCTCGGCGCGCGCTCTTACAACCGCCCGTCCCTTCTACGAGACGTCATGTTGCGAACGCGCGAAAACTCGTGCGAGGAAACGAGTACCCGCGATCCAGCAATCGCGAGAAAACATAAACGTATATCGCGAAAATACATAATCGCGGATCTCAACGGAGCCCCGGCGTGACAGGGGAAAATCCGGGCTTTCCGCAGACTTGCCGAACGAAACGGGCGGAATTTCGAGGAACATCTAAAGTATACACACACATATATATTTAGATCGCGTACACACGCGCAATTGACCGTTGACATTTCCTCCGGTTCCGCGGCGCTCTCTTTTTCTCGAGTCCTTCGCGACTCTCGCCGTCTCTCTCGCTTTTTTCCCTCTTTTTCCACCGTTTCTTTTCACCGTCGCCGACACACGCACGAGAAGGCCGAGAAGGCGAACTGTGGCGTGCGCGCACGTACCTACGCATAGACATAGCCGGGAAGGGAAACGAGTTCGTGCGTCTCGGACGCGAATTACCTGTTTTACGTACCGACTGGAACTCCTTGAAAAGTTCGCTCGAGTTTTCGCGTAATGCCAGCCGGCGCGCGAGTTCGAACGTCAGATGTCGAACGCGATATCGAACGGGACCGGTTTGCCACCCCGTCCGCGCCCACACCCGCCCGCGAATAATGAATAACAAAGGACGCCTTCAGCCGTTTTAGAAATTTCATTCGTCGCCCCGTTCGCGCTCCTTCCAAGATTGAGGATTTTTTTTAACAATACGTGTACTGTACATACAATCAGAATTAATGTCGCAAGCTGCTTTCACCCTTCTTCATGTTCGCTCAGCGAAACGTTATATTTAAGTACGGATTGAACTTGCGCTGTAAATTAATTCCTCGAACCGACTCGCCCCATAGCGATATCCCGTGTTAACGTAATTAATTATGGATTCATAATCACCGGACCGGGGTTTCGTTAATAAATTGATAAGTTACGGAAATCTCTCGCGGCTCCAATTTTAATTGAACGCGTTGCGGACATTTATCCCGGTTCCGTGACTTATCAATTTATTAACGAAACCCCAGTCCGGTGATCATGAATCCATAATTAATTACGTTAACACGGGATATTACGAGTCGAAGGTCCGAGGAATTAATTACAGCCCAAGTTAAATCCATATTTAAATATAACGTTTCGCTGAGCGAGTATGAAGAAGGGTTGGAAGCAGCTTACGGTATTAATTCTGATTGTACATACAGTATATGTATTGTTGAAAGAATCTTAATTTGGAAGGAGCGCGAACGGGGCAACGAAATGGAATTTTGTACGCTTCGCGCTTGTTACTTACGCGAAAGTGATTACGACAAATAGTCGATCAGCGAAATCACTTTGCGACTGAGAAAATTTCGGCGCGCCTAAGAAGCGTGTGAGCGTGCGCGCACACACCGGCGGCGCACCTCTGAATGAATTATAAACGCGTCGTTGTGCGTGGTGGAAAGGTCAGAGGGCGATGGTGAGAAAAGATGCGTTTTCGATGCGCTCGTGCGCCCGTGTCGCGCGTGTACACGCGAAACTGTTCCGCGTGTATTCGAATATACACACCACTCTCGAGTCGGCGAGTGTGGCGGTTGCGAGATCGATGGATCAACCCGCGTGCAGCTACAGATGTATGCGCACGGCTGGAATAAAAAATCCCACCAACGTGAGATAATTAATTATAATCGGATGCGTTTAAGTATGCGCGACTTTGAAAGATTAATAAACAGAATTCGGGAGGAATTTTCCGACGATATTCATACATCGAAGAACAAAACGCTATTATATCGCGACAAAATATACGGAGGAGAACAAAAATCCCGATCGCGATAATTGGCTTGTATTTATCCCTCTTTGTCGATCATAGTTAATTTAAATGTTGTAATACACATCCGGCCGGAGTAATTGAATTCCAATGTAACTTCATAATTTTCACTGCTGATGCGGGATTCGTTATCATCGAGGGGAGAGATGCTGAAAGCGATAGGGGAACGCTGGAAAAATATTTCAGAACGGTACGCGCTTCTGTCGTGATACAAGCGGATTGGGGATATAAACACCCCGAAGCGCGAAGCTCGCTTGTATATTCGTTTCGCTTTCGTTTGCCTTTCATCGCGCGCGAGAGGACAGATTATCACGCACCGCGAGAAAACGTAAACGCATATCGCGTTTCTCACCGCGAAAATACATATCGCAGATCTCACATTCGATTCAACAGAGTCATCATTCGCAGAAGAACGACGTAACAGGGGAAATCCGCGCGGACCAGACTTTCGCAGATTTGCTGAAACGAAAAGAATGAAACGGGTGGAATTCCGAGGGATATTTATGTGTTTTTTGCACTTTTTGCAATTTGCACTTTGCACGTTTTGCAATTTAATGCACACACACACACACACACACATAGATCGCATACATACACGTGCGCGCGCGATTGACCGTTGACATTTACTCCGGTTCAGCGGCGCTCTCTTTTTTCGCAGCGCCAGTCCTTCGCGACTCTCGCCCTCTCTTTCGCTTTTTTTCCTTTTTTTCTCGCCGTTTCTTTCCACCGTCGCCGACACACGCACGAGAAGGCCGAGAAGGCGAGCGCGGCGCGTCGCGCTGAATTTATAGCCGAAGCATTCTCGCGTTGTTTCCATTCCGGAGGAGGCAACCTTGCGGTGTACACATCACGTGGGTGTGGACTTAAGACGAGTTCTGAGACGCGATATTGAGAGTTGGGCGAGGTCGTGGTAGGTCACTCCTTCTCGACTTATGCACTGACGCGACGAAGGTAAAGGTATTCTCACACGAAGCGCCTGAGAGCAGGGGGGGGGGGCGAGAATAAATTGCTGAGTAAAATTCAGGTGACGCAAGGCTACCGAAATTTCTTCGCTTCGCTTTAAACTTATATATAATAAAGTCTGGAAGGACTGATTTACTTCTAAAGTGCAGTAAATATTGCATCCGTCAATCATACGATACGGGATTTCACATTACCTTTTTGTGGAATTTCCTGGCAGATATTGACTCACTGTAATGTTTGTTACATTTCGTCGACAACGTTCTGATTTAAATGAAAACAGAAAAACGGCATGCAGAATTGAGCATGTCTAAACATACACATATGTGTCGGCGTCTCTGCGAGAAGGTAAATTTGCCGCTGTGGCGAGACCATCATTATTGTTTAGTTATTAAAATATCGCTTCGCGTTTGAAACTGTGGCGAAGAGATCTCGGCAGCCTTGCCACTGTAATGTTTATTACACGCGTTTGCAGCCCCACCCGAGGTACTTCAGTGACGCGCAACATCGTCTCGGCTTTTTCTTCGGCTAAAGATCATCCGGGTGTTACTTGCATTCAACATGAGCGCGAATCGTTTGAAAAAGTCGACCGTACACACATGCGCATACTCCATTGTGCAACGCGAGCTGCAACAACAAGACAAATGCATTCCTAATCGCGCGTCAACATTGATCGTGTAGACACGATGGATCCGGTGTATAGGCTCGACTTCACCTGTCAGGAGGTACCCACTAACACACTGACGCGTGTCAAGAAGCGCCGTACGCGTTCCGCTACCCGCGTCCGGCGGGGGAGGGAGGGGGGGGAGCGTGATACCGAGCGTGGCGCGTGTGATAGCGGTACCGACGTGTGTTCACGCTCGCGTTCGCTCGCTCGCTCGCTCGCTCGGCAGGTGCATGTGTGCACCGAGTGCGGCGCACGATTCTCATACGTGTGTACGTACGTTGGTGCGAACGGTGCCGTTTCGCAGGTGAAGGCGAGATATTGAAAGTACGGTTCCGTTTTGTTTCCCGCGAATTCGTACCGTGTGAACGACGACTGAGCCCGAGGCTCCGCGTACGAGGGAAAGAAAGAGAGCGAGAGAGAATCATTTTACGATGATCACAGTTATAATTCCTCTAACCAGAGACTGCGAAAATTAAAATGTAAATTTCAAACAGCGTGGAATTTATCGTAATTACCGTTGCTCGCTCACTCTCTCTCTCTCTCTCTCTCTCGTCGAGGCGTCGGGGAGGAGCGACGCGACGTACGCGGGAGAAGCGTGGAAAAAAACGTCAGTCACGAGGAAAAATGCTTGGGCAATTATCTTCGGTATTTAATCCGTCACGAAACAACCTCGTGCGTTCGGTAAATTACAGAGAGGATCGGCGGTTTAATAATTTCCGTAGTGAATTTATAACGCGTGAACGCTCCCGCCGTATATCGCTCTTCGATTCGTTGTAATACACTCCGCGGCATTGGTGTTGGGGCGAACCCGTCCTCGTAAAATTAACATTTTATCCGCCGCGCGTTTATATCCCCTCGATATACACCGTTTACGAAAACCACTGGACGTTTATTATGTAACGTACGCGTCGCGTACGGTGGTGTTGCCGACGGCGGCGTGGTGTGGCGCGGCAAGTGGAATTATATTGGCCGGCGATTTCACTTTCCCGCGGCTGAAACGTTATTCGGCAAAACATCTACTGCGTCGATATCGTAATTTATGCGGCTGGCATAATCCACGCTATAGTTCAGACGAACGAGAATGGAAACGCTCGGCCGTAACGATAAGACCTTATAGTAGTCATTGTCCTGAATTCCTTTCGGTTAAATGTGAAGTTTCTCCGGTGAAGGAGGAGGAGGAGGGATCGGCTACGTCGCGACTCATGCAAATATCTCGGTCTGTCGTACAGCTAGAGTGACGTATGGTAATCAGGTAATACAGGAGAAAAAACAGAATGATATCAAGAAAGAGGGGGGGGGGGGGGGGAGGGAGGCTACATTGTATGCTGTATGTCACAAGTAGAGGGTGATCGATATCGTAACGCGACTGCGTAGAGAAAGGATGAATAAAAATGAAAATGAAATGTTAAGAGATGCGTGGCCGATGGGAAACAACAAATCCTACAAGGAAGTGCCGTGTTGTTTTCCATCGGTCGCGTTGCTGCGGCGGGAAAAGTAGCGTGTCGGGCGTGTGTGTGAGTCATAATCGAGAATAGATCGAAGGATAGATCGGTGGATCCGCGACGAATCCATATAGGGTACGGACAGGTCCTTGCGAGCGCGATCGGTGCCGCGTATGGCGAATCTCGAGAATCCACTTTCGATTTCTATACGGGCGCGATCGTTCACGGCGCATAAACAGAGAGCCTCGCGACGTATATGTAATTTTGCAACTCACGCGTACGACGCACAAGTGTATGTGCAGACGTGGAGAGAAAGGGAGGAAGAGAGAGAGAGAGAGAGAGAGAGAGAAGGTGCAAAATCCCGCCATAATAAGCCATAATCGTTTTCGATGACCCCCGTTGCCATGGGGGGCAGGCCGCATCAATTTTCACATATCTGCCGTTTGCCCGCTGGAAATTTCGATGCGCACGGTCGATGATAGACATGTCGGAAACAAATTATTCCATAACTCCAGCGAAAGTTTATAAAAACTCCACTGTGACGAATGGTCGTTCGCGACCACTACGAAGCGCGGAAACGGCATTTAATTTCGCAAATTGAACAAACTCCGATGTTCATATTACATTCGCGACGAAACGATATTGCTGTCATCGTCCCCCTAGCTAAAGTAGCGCTGTGTATTTTCTAGTTGGACGATCTATATATGACGCGCCTCGACTTAATATCTGAGAACTTCGGCGACGTGTCTGTGACGCGTCAGATGTACCAATGTAAAGCACACACTGCGGCGATCTAATCGTGCGGCTCACGGCACACAGAAGCAACGGTCGAGTTTGTGCGTGCGGGTCGTAATTAAAGGGCTGATCTATCGGTCCTTTCGGATTCGTCGACATGCGAGACAGCTACCTGTGCAGTGCGCGATGCCGGCGCACGTGCACACACGTTTTATATCCACCTACTAACGTACATATATAGGTATGTGCGTACACACTCTTCATCGTGTACACGCTGCTATGTATAGTACAGAGACGTTAGTGGTCAGTCCACTGTATGTATGGTGGTTACAGTAACCTACCATCTTTATCTCGGTCACGGCGACTCCGTGAAAGTGAGAGCCGAGTCTTCTCTCTCTCTCTCTCTCTCTATCTTTCGCGTTCTTTTCTCTCTCTTGCCGTGCGATGCCTCGCACATATGCATTATCCAGGTAATTCTCTTTCGTTTGCGTGATCGCATCGTTTCCCTTCCTCCCTCCCTTTCTCTCTCTCTCTCTCTCTCTCTGGCTTCGTTCGCTCGTTCGTCTCCTCCTTCCCTTCCTCTTCTTCTTCCAATGTTTCTTCTTTTTTCTCCGTCCGCCGTTTTTCCAGCTTCCACCGCGTCCTCCGCATGTTTCTGTTCGTTCCTCCGAAGGAATGCGCGCGTACGTGAGACTATGCACTCGTACATCGCTGTGTATGTCGGTCAGGTGATCGTCATTGATGCATCGCCGCGCATCGTTAGAGAATGATGTAGGATCTTCCGAGGATCGAACGCGATTTCAATAGCCGGGCCGTAAGTACGGAATCGTACGAGAGATCAGATTACATATCTTATTCGGTACAAAGGTGTCATTTTTTACGATCCCCGTGACCGAGAAAATTACTGTTTGCTATTTAACACACCGCTGCAATGCTCCCTCTTGGATTTTATCCCTCTGTCGCACACTCGAGCGGCACACTGTCATTTACCTCGTTCGCTTTTTCGTCCTCACGCGCCGAAACAATCGTACACGTGACCCCCACCACCCCCCTTACACGGGATAAGTAATCCGCCTATAATAATTAAGAACCCCATCGTTCTTCCGGCGTCATTTCGAAACGTTCCGAGCTTCTCTCTCATCGAGCGGACTTCTTTCGCAGCGGAGCGTGTACGTATCATCCCTGTTTCTCTACCTACCTTATAACCCTCGGTGAAAGAATAAAATCTCAAGGAGATTCCGTAGCTTCAAATGCATGTGATTGTTTTTTCCTCCCCCGAGCTCTATGGGTGCTCATAAAGAAGCAAAAGGTGTGGCAGGTTTGAATGTAGACTTTCTAGGACAGCGCGTCGGTGAGCTCGCATTGTTCTCCGCGTCTACGTAAAGGCGTTTAAACCTCGGCGTACCAGCTCGAAAGGGTATAGTGGAGATAATCGTAAATCCTACTATTAGGCGATAAATATCTATCCAACATTTACGATCGTTTTAGTCCACCGCGCGCGCGATATCCGCGTCGCGAGGGCGAAATACAACGGAGCATAGGCGAAGGGGGTAAAATTCGAAAAGTAAACTTCGCGGCGGTACATTAAACAGCGAAAAGTAATTTCGTCGGTTATCGTAATAAAAACGGAGAATTTTCCAAGGTAACTGAGAAGAGCCGAGCGCAATTTTCCGTCCGTTACTGGAGCCGTGGTTCCCCCCTTTTTTCTCGCGTCGCGTCGCGCGCGCTCCCGAATCGTAAAACTGCGGCGCGGCAAGTTACGCAAGCCGGTTGCGAGCATTGTTTTTCCCATCCGGAACGCTTATTATATATTAAGGCGTGGTAGATCGATACCGCGCTGCGACCGACAGGTACCTTAACAAAGATATAGCCCAGATAATCCTAACGATAAATCGACAAGCCATAAGTTACGCCACGCTCCTACGGCACCTACGATTATTTCGTTATCGCTCAAAACGCGTATTCACGCATACACACACGTATACAGGGAGAAACACGGCAGATTTTTCCCAGCCGGCCGGAGGTGGTGGGTGAAGCAAGACGTAAAAAAAGGTGCAAACGGTGAGAAAAACGGCGAGGAAAACGTTCCCGCATCGTTCATCTAGATATGACGGATCATTCTCGGATCGTGGATCTGCTACGGATTTAATCGCTTGTTTTTCCCGTGGCCAGATTTGCGTTCGGCACCGCGGTAGATCGCACTGATGCAATCGCGGCTCTTTTGTGCGTTGGTCGCCGTCTACACGGCATTGTTTTTCGCGTTCGTGTCGAAAAAGTCGCGTGCACATTTCGGCGGAGAAAAATACACGCACGGGAAATACGCGTTTATCATTCATTACGGAGATACTTATCGTTCCCGAGTACATCGCGTGTGTAGAAAAAACAAAAGTGAATATTCTTAGCGTCGGAAAAGACAGGTGACAGGTTTGCGTTGTTTTGTCCCGATGTCGGAATGCGTCACGCCGTTGTTACATAAATCCGTACAGCCTTCGAACCGCGATATGGCAGCGTATCAGATAAACCTCGACGGTACTTATTACCCCGTGGCAAGAGAATAACGGGAAACGGAGGGGGGGGGGGAGGGGAGAAAGAGAGCGGAGATACCGAAGGGACCTAAGAGCGAATTACACGAATTTCACTCGGTATTCTTTTCGCGCCTCGCGTGCAGCCGAGCGCGCGAGAAAAAAAAGAAGAAGAAGAAGAAGAATAAAACAATTTTATCTGCGGAGGATATCTTCAGATCCTCGCTCTTTAAGCGCGCTTAAAATTAACCGATCTCCCGCCATTGTCTCCCGACGGTTGGTCTCACAATGTAGCGCGAACGCGTCTCGTCACAACTCGCGTTTCCATCCGAGAACAATGACGACATTTCAAACGAGGACTCGGTTAAATAAGTCAGCCGCGAATGAGAAGGAACGAACGGGCGCACGTCTTTAAAGTAGCTAAGAACATTTAACGCAACGCGAGAGTCCCGCGCAATTACGGCGGCCGCGTTAACGTCGGCTGCGCGAACCAGCAGGGAGAACAATGCGAGCTTACGCGGAAAGGTGGGCCACCACATCGGAGGCCCGATCTACCACGCCTAGGTAGTACGAGCGTCTCGCCGCACTTAGGTGAGAAAAAGGACGGTTTCAGATCGCGCGCGAAATGAGTTATACCCGGTGCTGCCAAGCTATTGGCATTCGTGTCGTAAATCGGGCCTGACACCTCGAAGAATGAAATCAGTGGTTGTCAGAACGCAACCTCCTCCGAACTATCGCCGGGCTCTCGATGGAGTTGCGCAAAACTCGCGACGGTAAGCCACCGTCGCTCGCAGGTTGGCAGGTGTCCCTCGCTTAATCGCCGGCCATGCCCAGCCTCTTTCTCTCTTGATCTTTCGTTTTCTTTCCCGGCGAGAAATATTGCGTCGTTCCACCGGACGACGGTCGAGTGTGTGCGGGCATTGTTAACGGGTGGTCCACTCTCATTATTCTGCGGACCTCCGATAACGAGGCGGCGAGAAAAAAAATAAATTACGCGCGGACGCGCCGCTTAGATCTCGAGGAGAGTCGCGCGACACTTCGCGATGGCCGATGATTATCGCGACATGCGTCTCGCAGGAGACGTGATGATACATTACGTGCAAATGAAGGGAAAATCTGGCCGTGGGCCGCTGTTAATCGCATCTCTTTCCGCATCGGCGGAAAGGAGCGTGCGACAAGTTTATTCGCGTGACAGCGTTTGTCGTGTAAATGGATGCTTCGCAGACAGCTTGATGATATGATCGCGTGACATTTCAATAACAGTACCTGCCGCCTTTTAGATGTAATGACAGGATATCGATTGAACGTGGATGGAAGAAGACCGAGCGCGACGGAAGGTCAAAGAGAAGAATACAATGATGCTTGTAACTCGATGTTTGTAATTTACCGCGCGAAGTACGTCGCCGAGTTAACCGTGTGTGCGCCCGCAGAATGCGTGCGCACGCGAGAATTTATTCGCATTCAATAATCGTTCCTCGATCATTTCCCAGTTTAATCGTCGACGCAATGCCGCGAACTATCGTTTCGAATTGCGCGCGATTCACTTAAAATTCAGCCTCCGGCAATGCAAATACGCATCCGCCGCATTTTAACGATGTTTAACGGCTGTTCATCGAGTACCGAGTGATCGATTACTCCATCGGAGAAGAAAAATAGCCTCGCGCGATTCGATTAAAAAAAAAAATTTCATGCACGCGCTTCCGCCGTCTCATCCCTTAACGTTTCGGCTCTTTCTGCGAACGCTTCTCGACGGGAAGACGCCCACGACTGGAAAAAAGGAAAATCGAGATTCCGTTCGATCGTGAGTCACAGCATGAAAGCGTCTCGCGACCAACAGTGTAACAACAGCAGCAACTCCGGCGCGACTACGCAGAGAGATCAATGCGACTGTCGGGCTACATTGCAATTTGCAAGCTGCATTCGCGGAAAATCGTTGCGTCGTCGCTCTTTCCGAGGAACGCTCGCGGTGTCCAATCGACCGCGAAAGATGCCGATAAGCGATTATATAGATATCCAGGCACGTTGTAATGACACGTTTCGCGGCGTTTTCTTCCCTTCCCTTCCGTGCACCCGATAATCAGATGATGATGTGAGACAAAAAAATTTTCGACGCGCACCCGACTTTCATATGCGGCGTGTGTGTGTGTGTGTGTGAAAGACGCGGTCAAGTGTGAACGATCGTCCAAGATCGTCGAGACGGAGAATCAAAACTGGCAGGAAAGGAAAAGACGAAAGAAACGAAGAGCGGAATTATACTGGGAATTTTTTTCACGGCAGCGAGACGTCGGAGAGAATAGATTTCGTATTTCTATTCCGGCGATAAAGGGAAAAAACAAAGCTACGGTGAAATTCGAAGAATGTAAGAAACTTCGTTACCGAAACGCGCCGGGAGGAGTTTCTTCTTTGTGAAAGAAAAAACTCGATATAATACATTCTGTTCCTTCCATCGTCTCGCTGGCTGGTAAAAAAAAACTCGCAATATAATTCTTTTCTTCGCCGTTACGGAAATTTCCAGAATGGCAATCGTCAGATGCAATCGCGAGATGCACGTGTCTACCCCGGCAGAGCCGGAAACAGGCCGGCGAGCGTACCTTTCCAGTCTTTCTATCGTGCCGCGATACGCGAATTCGTGCAAGGCTGCCAGGACGATTTTTTTCTGCCACGCTCCACGAATGCCTGAATCGTGCGCGGGTACCCGATCGGCCGCGAATTTCGATGACTATCGGCACCGTATGCATCAAGGAACGGTCGATCGCGCCGCTCGACGCCGTTCCTGCCTGACTAAACGAGGCAACGATCGGACACGAATTCCCGCGCTCCTACACCTTCATTTTATATATATATATTTTTTTATTTATATTTAAACCGCATATATATATATATATATATGCATATAAGACATCTCATAAATAGACAAGTGAAACGAGCTCCGTTTCACGCCAATCGGGGCTCGTTCCTGCTCGCTAGTTTCGAAAGTGAGGAATTCCTTGACCAAGATCGCCGACCTCACGCAACGAATTTATTCGACGTGAGATAAATATATAACCACACAATGCCGTTTATTATAATATGAACTTTTGTCTCTCTCCCTCCCTCCCTCGCACGCACTACACCGATCGACTCCCGTGAGCTGTTCGGCATATTTCTGACGTGGTGAGCCCGGCGCGATGGCGTAACAGTGGTACTTGCTCGCTTCGAGTGGCCCTCGCCGACACTCGGAACTCGCGACTCCGCGGCCTCCTGTCGCCGACAAGTGCGACAAGTCGCTCCCTGTTGCCGCTGCCGGAGCTTTGTTCTCCCCGTGGGAACACCGGCAGAGATTATTGAAGCAGTACGCGCGGTTGAATTATCGCACGCCAGACACACGAATATTAATCAAAGGTGTAAAAGAAACATGAGGGAAAATAAGTTGTAAAACACGTGTTTTCGGATTTGGAACTGTTGAATATCGGACAACGCATCTTCCCGCGTTGTTTTACATACGCGACTTGCTACCTTTCTTTCTCTCCGTGTTCCTTTTACACCTTTCACAATATTCGTGTGTCTGGCCGAATATAATAATATATCGCGACGCGCGCGCGGTTCCGCCGATCGGCTAAAACGCCAGAGGCCGATTATCCGCGAGAAGTGTCGTCCAGACATTTTTGGTATTAACGAGGGAGGCGATCTGCATGATTGTGCAATGATCCCGCCCGCAACCGTGGTTGCCGCGGCAGAAAACATTCGCGCGCGATTGTTTCGCCAAATTCGGACCGCGCTGAGGCGACATTTGTCGCGCGACGATTACTAATGTTGCGTGATTCACGTGGTGTGGGTTGCAAGGGGGACGACACGAGAGAGAGAGAGAATATCACAAATCCGAAACGGCACGGCGGGTCCCGTTTAACCGCGTCCGCGATCTTATCGCGAGCGACTGAACGACCGATACTCGCGCGGCGCCGATTATTAAAATCTCACTTTATGCCGACGATTGTCTAATTATCCGGATTATCGTTCGCATCCGTTTCCAACGGATTCTGCCGCGGCAACCACGGTTGCGGGCGGGATCATTGCACAATTATGCAGATCGCCTCCCTCGTTAATACCAAAAATGTCCGGACGACACTTTTCGCGAGTAATCGACGTTCTAGCCGGTCGACTCGACCACCATGACCTCACCGTTCCCGATTTAGCTCGCAACGCGGGAAAAAGAGAGATCATGCATGCACACACCTGCGCAATTGATGCAACCGAGCGACCGAGGATGGCTTAAGGGACCTTGTCGCACCTGACGCGCCTGCAGTTCTAAGCGCGACTGTTTATGTTACGCCGCGTACGGAAAGTGTGTTACGTGACGCGGCTGTTTCTTGCAAAGCCGCCGTCGAAGCCTACACATTATTGTAATATACTTCGCCGCCACGTAACCGCGCTATCCCGCGAAGAACATCGTAGAACCTCTCTCTGAGAGAACCGCGTTTCTCTCGGTGTTGCCCCGTGCGATCGCGTTCAGAAGTATCGAAAAGGACCTCGCTTGATCGCACAAATCTTAATAAAAAAAAAAAACTTAATAAAGAGCGACGTTTCATTCATCGTCAACATCGTTACTTTAATTAATTTTCTAGCACGTCGTGTTTTAAATAGATATACCGAGAGAAAGGAGATATTGGAGAAAATAAAAAAAAAACAGAACTGTTCCTTCGAATAAAATAAACAACAGCTCTCATGGCCTGCATATTTAAGAAATGTGCATTTAAGAAGTGTGTATTTAAGAAGTGTTTTCTCATTTGAAACAAAATTTCCCCGGCGTTAAAATATGTATGTTAGTGTATGTAAATTGTCCAGGCGAGATATTTACTTGATCCAGGTGAAATTTATCTAATCCGAGTAAAAATTTACTAAGGAGTAATTATTGGAATAATTATTTATTTGAACTAGCACTTTTTTTTTCTGCGCACCGAATACACATTTTTCAATATTGTATTATTTATTATTTTATTCAGATTTCTTGTTTTCCCCTCAGTGTACCTTTCTTTTTTACGCGAAATGTCAGCGATACGTTAATTACGTGAACTCGAGCGATTAATGATGCCGCCGCTGGCACACTCGGCGAAAAGCCATCCTTCAAGTGCCTCCCGAGCGAACCCACTTTCGTGAGGACGCGATTTTTCTAAACCGTGCGCGGTCGTCGCGACTTCGCACGCGAGATCTTTCATCGCGTTGCGGATGCATTCGAGAGGGACTCGAGAAATCTTAAAAGCTCGACAGCTCCTTTGAGAGAGTCGATACGCTATGAATTTGACAGGCCTCTTCTTGATGATGATAAGTATTTTGAAGCTAGGATATGAATATATAAGTGTGTCATATATGTATACGCGAATCGACCGGCATGTCTCTCGAGTGTCTTCCGGACTCTTCACCGTGTCGATCCCTGGCTATTAGTATTTCTTGATCCAAAAGCTTCCCACCACAGAGGCGGAAAAACACGGCATCCTCGAGAGATGTGCCGGTCGATTCGCGTATATACGACACATTTGTATCTTCATATCCTAGCTTCGAAATACCCCATATCATCGTCAAGGAGAGGGCTGCAAAATTCACAGCGCATCAACTCCGGCGTCTCTCTCAAAGGGGCCGTCGAGTTTTGAAGATTTCTCGAGAGCCCCTCTCGAATGCATCCGCAACGAGATAGGCCGCGATGAGAGATCTCGCGTGCGAAGTCGCACGATGGCCGGACGGTCAGAAAAATCGCGTCCTCGCGAAAGTGGGTTCGCTCGGGGGGAACTTGAAGGATGACTTTTCGCCGAGCGTGCGAGCCGCGGCATCATTAATCGCTCGAGTTCGCGTAATTAATTACTTCTAACTGGCGCAACGATTGGCACGGATCCGTGCTGCGTGCGCCCCGCCGAGGGAAATCTCCCGGTGTAACCTGCTCTCTCGCGTCGTTCCTCTCTCGTTCCTTCATTCTCCGACGGCTGCTACTCGCCGCCGTTGATCTCCCGCGTTTCACTGACCTCCGTTCTACCCTGTGTTTTTCCGTCTCTGTGGGAAGCTTTTGGAGCCCCAAGAAATACTAACAGCCAGAGATCGACACGGCTGGAGAGTTAAAGAGTCCGGAAGGCTCGTCTCGGCAAAAGAGAAGCCTTGAGAGTCGCAGAGTTGTTAAAATCATTAATCGCGAACGCGGATTTACGAAAAACGAACGAACGAGGGGAGCATTGAAAATTACTATTAAGCGCGATGGGGGGGGGGGGAGGGGAAGGAAACGCGCGCGAATAAAAACCGGCGAAAATATCTCTCCGAGCAGGAACGGCGATTGTTTAATCGCGATTTTAAATTCCGACCGCGAGTGACCGCGTCGCTTCCTCACGTCCGCTGCGTACGCGTTTCATAACGGTACGAGTTAGCTTAATGCCCGACGGATATCGCGAAATATGTGTGTTGCGCGTCGGGAAAAAGCAGTCGGAGACGTGCAAAGCTATCACCTGGTTGAATATGCAAATTGCGAGGCCGATCTGGACGACGGGCGTATTTGCTTAAAATGGAGTGAGAGAAGGCGGAGTATAGAAATTGTAAAGTGACGCGCGAATATCGGCGCGCTCGCCTGCCTACCTGCCGCCTGTTTATTGGCACCGAATTGGTCGGGCGAGCGGGCGAATGAAGAAACGAATGAACCGTCGCAAATTCGCGCGGATGCGATTTCGCGCGTGAGGAGATATATTGCACCTACACGTCCGAACACCTACGCCGAATCCCTACCCGACGAGGTCCCCTGACTAATTTGGAACTGACTTCTTCCTGTATCGAAGCGTTTTTTTTTCCGCGTCTGACCGCTCGTGCGAGCAGATGGCGAGTAGGCGAGATCAAATTTTATCATGTAACGTAAGGAAGAAATTAAAATGTATCCCTATGCTTCGTTAATAAATCCCGGACCTATCATGCGATGGTGTCGCGCCGGGCAAATCGCACACGATACGAACGACAGACGGACTATCGAGAAGCCTATATCTATTGCTGAGGGAGTCGCCGGAGTTGCGGCAAATTCCGCAAGAAGTTAAACTCATCCGATGTTTCTAACGGAATGAAAACAAATTGAATAAAAAGAGGAGAAGAGGGTCCGTTTCGATCGGTTTTTTTTTCTTTTTCTCCGAAACGATGAAATAACATTCCGCGTGATTTTAGTCAACGAAACAGTAGTCGTGGGTCGAACCGTTTACCGTTTTACGAGAGCGAAAAGCGGCCGTACGGAGGGAGGGCTCTCTCGAGGCTCTACACCGAGGCGAATCTCGCATCTCTCAGGGCTATCAACGGTACCCTGGCTCCCCAGCAGGATGTTAGACGGGCGGTTTCGTATATAGCCACGCGAAGTAGAGGAGGCCAGGCGCGGCGCATTATGCGAACCCGCGGAAGGTTTCCGTGATGGCACACCACCGGGCATAGAGCATCGTGGCTAAGAGGCAGCCTAAGCCCGAGATATCAATAAATAACCTATCTGGCAATATTATCTCAGCGGTTTTATGCCCGACGGGGCGGGGAATGCGATCCAGTTCCTACGTATAGTCCCGGCCCCTTTCCTTTAACCCGAGCCACAACTGGCCTGCCACAAGCCTGACTTGGCCTCCCCAGGCGCGCGCGCGCGCGCAGCCGAGTGGAGGTGTGAATGATCCGCCTACCATAAAGCAAAGTGCATCTAGCTTCCAAAGCATGCGAGGAGAGAACGTTTTCTAGCCCTTTCCCTTTTCGCTTCCATCGCTTCGTCTCGTTTCCCTCCCTTTCGCTCGGATTCTCTTACGTGTTCGACCAATCGTCGCTTCTCGATTCGATTCTCAATGATTCGCAGGAATTTCGCTTCTTCTCGCTGCATGACTCTGGTTTCCGCGCCGTTGTCGCCCTTCTTTCGCTGTGTGTAATACGAATCATTGGATCATCCGCGGTCATTGACATGTCTCTCTCTCTCTCTCTCTCTGCCAGACGGTCGCGTCAACGACGTTATGCCTAGTGTTATGGATACTTATTCTAAAATGTTTCACGCGTCGCGTCTCTCATCCCTCAGGGCTTCCCCCCCCCCCTCCCCCTCCCTTTGTATTCCGTCATGATCGAGACTGCTCGAGTTTCCAATAAATTCACGATCGCGTGCGGCGCGCATTCGAACCGGCGGCGATCGCGAATTTACTGGTAACACGAGCGATCTCGATTCATATGTTTGTACGAATCTGACACTATTCGGACACCCGATGATTTTATAGCGTGGGGGATACGTGGGGGAGGCTGGGCCTAGTTGATACACGAGGCAGATAGCCGCACAGCTTTAAAATGACAAACGATTCCATTTATACGATTCCTATCTCCCAAGGTTTTTAGTTTCGTATACTTTCGAAGGTAAATAAAGTCAGTGATATATATTATGTGTTATAATTCAAAATTTTATATTATCGTTATATGATAATCTAGCTGCTGATTAGATTGGAGGCACGTGCTTATAAACTTGGTTTCACGCGATCGTAGACGCGTCGTTGCTACGTGCGCTTGTTCGCGCGCAATAAACGATCGTATCGGCTCTCCACCGCCTATTCGGCGTGTCGGGTTGTCGTGCAAAGCCGCGAACACATCGAGTGTACTGATAAATTGTTATGAGTTTCCACAGCGGCAGGGGTAGTAGATCGAGTGGACACGGTTCGGTAGGGTGCAACGCGACGCGGCTGTGTAGCGTGTCTGTCGGTGCAGACGATGTGTAGCAAATGCCATTAACGTGAACTTTCGATTGAAACGGGATACGATTCTCTCTCTCTCTCTCTCTCTCTCTCTCTCCTTTCTTCGCAACACAGCGTCGCGGACGGGTGGGTGCGCGTCTGTGTGTTAGTCAACTTGTGCGGTGTAAAAGAGCGCACGGCAAAAGAGGTGGGGCCTCCACACCAAGGATCTCCTCGTCGATCGACTGATCCTTCCAACGTGAGCGTTCGTGTGTACGTACGTTCACTTCATCGCGAAATCCAAGCGCACGAAAATCCGGCTCGCTGCCCTCGTAGCGCTAATTGACGATACATGAGCGTAAAAGATAAAAGGGACGGCATTGCACATGTTTCGCCACCACCCTCGGTCCTGTGATTGAAACTTTTCCTTTATTATATCGTGCAGCGCGCCTTCAACTTCGCATCATTTCCCGATGATTTATTTCGCCGGAACGTGTTCCCGACGCCTTCCTCCCATGCACTCGCCGATGATCGCGAATTATTCCCGATGTCTCTCATTTTCATCACGCTTATTCGCGAAATTTCCGCGTTATCGCGGCGCAACCGCGGCGGCGAAACATGGAACGCGTTCTTTTTATCTTTTACGCTCATGTATCGTCGATCAACGCTGTGGGCGCAGCAAGCCAGATTGTAATTGGAATTAATGGGACCTTTTTACATATACCCCCCCCCCCCC
>NW_014554678.1:401476-464705 GCF_001313825.1 Dinoponera quadriceps | reverse complement strand
CCCCCCCCCCCCCTCTACCGGCCGAATATGGCTCGACCACCCTTTCGCTTCATTCTTTTCCTGGTCTCCTTTTACGCTCGCGGCCGTTGCGAAAGCACCCTTACTTTTATAAGACGTAGCGAGACGAGGCCAAGTGAAGCGCAGCGCAATCCAACGTAGCGCAACGTAGCCGTACGATTCGCGAGATTTGTATGTGTATTCGCACCTGGGCGTGGATCGGCCGCGACACTATTGCCCGTTCTCTGCCTCGTCGTCGTGTGTGGGTGTTCCAAGATACGATAATGCTCGATCATCTCTCGGGAACGCACGCAGCCTCCAGCCGCAACCGAGCACGTCCGGTTTACACGCTACTCGACCATACGAACACCTGCGACACAGGTCCGACGTGTGTGTATGTGTGTGCCTATTTCTGTATGTGCGACGGTGCGAACGAAGATCGCATAAAAACCATGTACCGAAAAATTGAGAGGGATTAAGGATCGCGTTACGAGACATTGTTTGGAACGTGCGTTTATTTACCGGGACTAAGTGGCGCTTCGTTTTAATTTTATTCGCCGCGTACTCGCACGTCCGCGCAGTAATGAATTCGACCGTATGCAAAGCCATGGAAAACAATACAGCACGACGTGTTGATGAATGATACATTTTCTGAAGAAAAAAAAAACGAATGATATATCGTGGAGATTGACAATTTTCTTCGTCCGACAAAATCAGCCGCAAGGGGAAATAATACCATTCTTCGCGTGATCGCTTTATCACATGGACCGCGTATCATTGTCGAGATAATGATGTTATTTATTCGCGAGAAATAGACGCGGGTTGGATAGCCAGTAGCCGCGACAAAATTCGCCAAAGATTCCTGCTTTTACATTCGAAAAATGATACTTGGCGCCTTGTAATTTCGCAGCGCGCGGTTGCGCAACGATCTCTCTCTCTCTCTCTCCCCCCCTCCCTCTCCTGTCGTGAGAAAACGAAGTCTTGGCCGACAAGTGAGCCGGGCGCACATTCTGCCGCGCGTTGCATATCGCGATCCGTTTCCTTCTCATCGTGTAACTCGTTCGGCAAGAAGGTGGACAAGAAGGAGAAGGAAGAGGAGGAGAAGGAGATGAAAGGTGCAATTTTGATGGCCGGCGAACGAGCGAAAACACCGGCTGGCGAGCAGGGGGAGAGGCAAATGGGTTTCGTCGTGTCCCAGGGCGACGTGACGGGATTAATGATGAAGTGCGAGAACGTGCGCGGCGGCATAGGGTATTAACGGATTCGGAATGACAGAAAACAGAGAGAGAGAGAGAGAGAGAGAGAGGGCGTGGGGGCGAAAGGGCATAATTGACGCGCGGAATGGAGAACACGCCTGCCCGACTACCCGACTGGGTGCGAATTAGATTTAATAAGTACAGTTCCTAGCCGTATTATTAGACGCATTTTGATTCTTTAATATAATACAGGTTAGGAGGAGAAGAAAAGCTACTAATTTTACGTTCACTCGATTAGAATAATTTTCGGTGTCAAACAACGCTTTTATCTCTGCGACCTACTGAGATGGTCAAATCTCTTGTTTTACCCGTAATTTTTGTAAACAATATTAATAGTTTTTGCAACAAAAATTTATTTTTCCAGATAGTAAAGCTAGGAATTGGATGTTTCAAGTCACAAATAAGCAAAAATAAAACTAAATTTCAATCGACGCACAAAACATATCTGTTCCTGTTATTATTACCAACGATACAGCTAAGCGTGGGTTCACACTCGTTCGAAGTCATTGTAACAGCCGAGTGAAGTGATGTCATAAAGAAATAATCCTAAAATTTTATAGAATAATGGTTCCTTAACATAATTCGATAGATAGACGAGCCGTATTATAAAGCTGATTCTCGGGAGCCGGTGAAATGTAAAAAAAAAAATGAAAGTACGTCTAATAATATATTAGGCCGGGGAGTGTAAATTACTCGACAAGGTAAATCGTATACGACGTTGCTGCGGGAGAGGTCGAATGGCGTTCGCTATCGCCGAGAGATTAATGGACCGCAGCGTGTCGTCGGCCGGACCGAAAGCTGCCGGCTTGAAAAGAAGCTACAATAGTTCGGAGAGGAAAGGGAAGGAGGAGCGTGAAACGGGTATCTCACAGTAGGTTGGCCGCGTTATGCAATCCTCGCTAACAGGTGTTTGCGCTTGTCACCGCGAGTCAATTGAATCGAAACGATGGCGAACTCGCGAATTGAATTACCACGGTACGCGTGCGAAATTGGCAAACGATCGTTTCGCGTTCATCGTCGCCGAGTGTACACACAATACGCGCGCCGGCTGGCCGCGAATTCGATTTAATAAGCAGATTACCCGACGGGAATAAATTCGCTAATAATCGTCATCCGGCGTAATTTCGTTTGCGCTGATCGCAGCGTGTAATAAGTAAATCAATTCGCGAGTTTGCTATCGTTTCAATAGACTCACGGTGAGTCAAGCAAACACTTGTTAGCGAGGATTGCACAACGCGGCCGACCTACTGTGAGATACCCTTCCCTTTCCTCCGAACCACTCGCCTCGATGAACCACTCGCCTCGATGAATCACTGAATTTGAGTTAAGAAATGTTCCTTAATGCAGAGGCGAAAAATCGTATTCGTCGGTGAACTCTCGTATCCGCGTTGCAAGTGGTTACGTTGAAAATAACAAATGCCGTTGCTTACGAGTCGAGAGAGTCAGGTTGGTTAATCACCGCGGTGACTATCGCGCTTTCGCGAAGGATCGAGTGTCGCGACTAGGTCCGTGTACACATGGCGGACACTCTGAAAAGCGCTCGCAAGTGTGCAAGTGGGCGGCGCGGTGTAATCCTACCGCGCGGACGCCCGTTAACGTCGCGCGCTTTTCAACGGTAAGGTCGGTTAGTTGTACAGTTAGGCGTGACGCAATTGCAACGGCAGTCGTCGTCGCGCGGCCAAGTTGGAGAGCCCAATTACCGACTACTTCCGGTATAGATGAAAGAATTGTTCGATTATCGTTCTCGCGATCCGCCATAGCGTTTTACGTGGCTGGTACAGCAAGCTCCTCGAACGCACCCAGAGAAAAAAACGCAGAAAAGCAACATTTGTTTTGGGGAAAAAATCCCCTCCAGGCACATAAATTTGCGTTTAGACGTAAGCCATTTGAAAGGAAAAAGACTCACCGGATTGAAGTCGACCAAATCTCTCGAGGTCTTCGTCCCCCTGAGCTGATCGCCGCGATACTCCCGATACCTCGTCGTTACCTCGTCATCGACGCCGCTGTTCCTCGTGTTCTTCTTGCTTTTATCTTCCTTCGACTTTTTCTCTTTCTTGCTGAAAAATTGCTTCATTTTATTCATCGTACCACTCTTCTTCGCGGTCTTCTCATATTTTTTATCCGTGCCGGAAGGCGGCTTCGCTGTTAGAGGCTGCTTGTCCGAGTCATTTGAATATTTCTCATATTTTTGATATTCCGAAGGCGTGAGATTCATCGTATAATCGGTATGTCGTTTTTCATATTTGATAAATTGCCGGCTGATCAGGCTCTCGTCTTCGGATTCAAATGGTTCGCGCTTATCGACGTCCTGGGAATCTCGGCGAAAGTCATTCTCAATTCCAGAATCAGCCAGCCGATCCTTTCGGTCGGGATCGGTGAATCGGTTCTCCCGATAACGGCGCTCGATGTGGCCTCGCATCTCCTGCCTGCCGTGTTGGGACTTGTCGTGATGATAAGCTCGAGGTGGTCGTATCGGAACTTGGAAGGTCTCCATTTGGCCCGGAGATACATCACCGCGCGAAACGTTCGAGTCGTCCAAATAATTCAATCGATTACGCGACCGTTTCTTCTTCGTGTCTTCCTCGTTCTTCCTGTCGTGTTCTTTGTGCAAGTACGCGTGGGAAATCTCATTATATCGATTTTCATATTGCGTCGAATCCCGCGTGGTGGTATCGGAGTCATATCGGCTCGAACTGTAACCGCCGCCGCGGTCGGGCCGTATTCGCGGCGGCGAGCTGTCGTAATCGTCATATTTTTTACTACTGTACCTGTGCATCGTGCGCGTCTCTTTGTGATATTTTGTTTCCAATTGATTGTTCGTAGCATGCGAGATGTCAGTGTCGTATTCATCATTCGAGCCCTCGCGCAAACAATCCAAATGACGCATCGTGTACGACGCTTTCTCTCTGCCCGGGCTGTTCAAGAACGAACGACGCCTCATGTCGCGCGCGTTCACGTATTCTCCGTGTATGCTGCTCAAGTTCTCGTGCGATCTTGTAGTATACTTGTTTCTAAACGCGCGACCCCAGGGCTCGTTGTTCTCGCCGACCTCGTCGAGCCGTTGCGTCGACTTGCTCATGCCGCGGATCGATTCGTAATTTTTCCTCGGTTTCGTATAATAATACGCCTGCCGGTCGAACGGTTGGCTCTCGCGGTCCAGAAAGTTCTCGCTCTTGGAAAATTTCCGTTCGTTCAATTTCTTCGCGATGATCGGCGACGAGAGCTCATCGTAGTCGCCGCGCTGATTGCTCTCTTCGTGTAGATATTGCGAGGACTTGTAAGAATTTCTAGGGTCCCTCGGGACGAGGAACCGGTCCTCCTGCCTGTTTCGGTCGCTGAACACCGGCTTGAGATCGTCCACGCATCCTTCGTGTCTCTGCGTTTCTATGATGTATTTATCGCCGTATTTATTCGTTTTCGTTTGTACGGTATAGCCGCTGCGCGGCTTTGAAGTCTGAAGGGAGCCGTTTGTCGGGACATTCGTTATTTTCTTCTCATATCCATAAACTTTACCATTATTATCACGTATTTTCTTCTCGAAGACAGATCTCTCGCCGTTGCTGTTGATGCGCGTCTCCGTGATGTACGTGTCCGTGTATCGCTTCGGCGACGCGACCCGGCTCGGCGTGACCGGCGACGGCACGATCGGCTTGTCGATGATCTCGTGCCCGGACTTCTTCCCCAGTACGTTCGCCGAGTTGCTCTTGGCGGCGAACATCTCATCGGCCAGCAGTCTGGATTTGATCCTGGACTCCAGCAGATCGCGCCGGGCGCTCAGCTCGGACGTCTTATTTGAAATTCCGGTTTCGCCCGGTCTCTCCCCGCTGTCCCGCCGACGAGCGTCCATGCCGTCGGCCCGACCGCGCCCGGAAGTGTCCACGGTTGAGCTGTGCTTCTCGGGCTTGTCGTACAGCTGTTTATCAATTTCCTCGAAATCGTCATGCTTCCTCGCCTCGTTGCTCGAGTCCTTCTGCTTGCCGAATAGCTCATCCTCGCGACGTTCTTCCACGTACCTCGACTTGCAGCTATTGATCTTGTTACGGCGCAAGTCACTGTTGTATGAATAGTCAGTTCTACGGTACTCTTTCTCGGCTGGACTGTTCTCGCGCGACGACTCCTTCCTGTCGAGGCCGAGGCCTTCGTCGCTGTCGGAGTAGCTTCTTTGCGATTTTTTCTTATCTTGTTGTATCTGTGCATAAATAATAGTCGTCTGCACCGGCGTCTGGCTGTTCGAGTCGTTCGGCCTGGTGTAAGAGAATGGCCGATTGCTATTGTGAGTAAATGCTGGCGACGGCGATACCATGGTCCTCGTCAGCTGCGGCGGCGGCGATCGATCGTCGGAAAGCCGATGGATCATTTTGCGAATGGTGGATTGTTCACATCGGCTGTTACGCAGCATGCTATTCTCGCCGTCCGCTTCGTCGTTTCCGCGTTTCGCGGACTCTTCCGCCGGTGGAGGAGCGCCGACCGTTTCCTGCTCTTTCCCCTCCTCTTCCTTCTCGTGATTCTCCTCGACCTCGAAAAATACTCCGTCCTCGATGAATATACGATGTTTCACCACCTCGCTTTCTTCTTCCTCGACTGACGATCTGCCAGCTAGCTCGTCAACGGTGCGAATTTTCTCAGTCGCCTCCGTTGCGACAACGTCCGATGTCACCGCGTCGACATCGGTCGGATTCACCTTCTCCTCCTGCTTTTGTTTCGATTTCTTAGTCCGTGGACGATTATTGTCCGCGACGTTGAAATGAAACGGTTGTTGTTGATCGGTCTGCGGGGACGCCTCGATAATCGGTGATAGAGGTTTCTTCGCGCAAGTGGAGCTCAGGTGGGAAGCGTCACTCTCGCTGCCGCTTCGTTTGCGCTGCAAGCGCGCTTGCATGCAGGGGCCGGCGTCACTCGCGCTACGGTTCACCGGTTTGCGCCGCTTCTCTGATTTTGGCGAAAAAAGTCGCGCGAGCGAGCCCTTCTTTAATTTCTTTGAGCTCCCATCGCTGGCGCTCCTTTGCAAAGGTTTCTTTTTAGTCACTGACGTTCCGAGATTTGCCGCTACGTCGGTCTCCTCGCCGCCGCCGAGCTTTACATCGAGCGGCAATTCCGGCCGCTTCTTATGACGCCCCGGCAGGCTGCTGTAACGGTCGGGTGCGGTGCAAATCCAACACAGTCAGTACACGTGTTTAATGTTACACTTTGTATGTAACATTAAACGTCTTTTAAACGTGTATATGTGTTGTGTAATTGTTGCGGGTGTGAGTATTTTTACATCAATACTGAAATTTCTATTTGTCTAGTCTAAAACAAAATTAACGAGGAAAACACGCATTCGCTATAAAACACACATTTCATATAGATATTTACCAGATATTTTATCCAGGAAATTTAATTAACAAAACCTGGTTAATTGATGGTATAATTGATGTATGGTAGATAGTATAAGTACATATTTCAAGTGGTACTATTAATATATGCTATTAATATAATGCATAATTGTGCAGCAAAATGGTTGCGTTTTGAAAACCTAAAAATGTTGTCCCACTTTTGTTGCTGCTACTGCTCTGTGTGTGTGTGTGTGTGTGTGTGTCAGCAAGAACCTACGGTTCGTCACTCCCGTATTTAATGACTTCAAATTCTTTCTGCTGTGTGTGAAGTCAAAAATAAATGTAATAAGATTGTTGTCGAATTGTTGAAAAAATTATTGAGTAGAGACAAAAGTTAAAACAATCTTATTACATTTGTTTTTTACTTCAAGGTATAGATTGGGAGGTGCTTCCATCTAAAGTAAATAATTACCCAAAAAACGCATTACATATATAAACTTATGAAAATTACATACCTTAATTTGCTGGGTTGTTGCGTGTTATATGTTGCCGTTATACATGGAGCACCGTGTCCTGTAACACATATAAATAAACCGGCATAAATAAACCATATAAATGAACCGGTATATGAAACTGGCGCCTAACTTTGAAGAAAATGAAAATACTTAATATAACTCGATTCTACTTTGTTTGTAAGTGAAGCGAAAAAATCGAAATACGATCGAGCTGTATCAAGTATTTTTTTTTATTTTTCCCGAACGCCAGCTTTACACCGGTACAATAACGACTCTAATGAGACAAAGAAGAAGAAGCGAAAGATTTTCAAAGAAAGCGATCGGCGACGGAAAGAGTTCTCAGATTAATTGTCGAATTGAATGCTCTTTCACGGTGAAAGTCGGATGCCACTTCAAAGCGGAAGCGTTCAATCGATTTTGCCAGTTCCGCCTGCTGTGTGCATACGTAATCGTGAAATAGAAATTCCTGAATTTTAATCACGCGACTGACGTCCTCGAGACACGTTTCATTAGCGGCTATCGACGACTTACGGCTTCGATCGCCTAATGGATCACCCCGCGACGACGTAGCAGCGCGCGAGCTGCGTTATTGGATTTGTAAATCAGCGATTTATGTTAAAGCGGTACGTACGTGGTCTCGTTAGTGGTTAATCACCGAGTTTAATCAAGCGCACCGCGATCGTGCCAGCTATCGCTTGCTTGCGCTCGAAGCTTAGGATCGGCGCGTAAGAAATTGCCGTCTTTTCCTCGTCTCGTCGTTCGGCCGTCGCTTCGGCTAAATCAGGACCGCCATTAATTCGCGGGGTCGGTCGCCCGATTCGCGATCGTTATAATGATTGTAATTAACGCTGTCATATTTATAAATGGGCCGCTTAATCAATACCTCGTTAAGAGCAGTGTCGGCTCTTTCGAGATTAGTGAGGGCTCACCCGAAATAACTAATTCCTCCCTTCCTCTTTTTTAAATTATATGAATGCAAATAGAGGAAGAAAAATAAAGAGGAGAGAGAGAGAGAGAGAGAGAGAGAAAGATAGATAGTTGCTTTTATTATTGTCGCAGGATAATTTCGTTCCGCTTATCGTAGGTTAAGGAAAACGTTGCAAGCCCGCGTCTATGATCGGCCTCCTAGAAATCAAACGGCGAGACGTTCTTCTAGCCATTCGTGATTGTCGCGTAATGTTAAGATCGCTTTAAGAATCTCGTATCGGAAAGCCGTGTATGGCTCACGGGTTTCCACACGAGATTCTTAAAGCGATCTAGCCCATGCTAAATCTATTTTATTTTCTTATTGGTGGAGATTGACGCATGCGTAGGATAGACGGTACATGCGCTTATCCTATTGCCGAGAACGGAGACTGCGCAATCAGCGAACGTACCACCCCTTTCAGGTAAGAAATCTGACTTCTTAGATATCAAGACGAACTTCTTTGCGTCCTTTAAGGGATCTTTAAGGATTTTCCATGTGTTTACTCTGAACGGATGTACCTTTTGTTTTTCTTTGTCAAAAACACTTAGCTAAGACGACGAGGCGTCTTACATATCCGTCGTTAGAAGTCGAAGACACTCCGCGACGAACGTGTCGGAACGTGTCAGAACGTGTCTTACAGAGCCGTCGTTCGAAAACGCTCCAGCGGAGGCGGCGTGTGTGTGTCACCTCTTAGTCTACAATAGTTGCTTTAAGTCTTAACGTCAAAATCCTCAAAGATCCCTTAAACTACGCAAAGAAGTTCGCGTCGGAGAAATAGAAGTTACCTCTGCACAAACCCTAAGTAGCTTCCGCGTTCGCTCGGCACCGCGGCATTACCCGGGTCCTTCGGGTCGACACTACGTCGCTATTTTCGTAAACGCGATTGATAGAGTCAAAGATATCGAAAACGCTGTGGTCTTGCCGGAGCGTAAAGGGCTCACGAAACGTTTCTGCCGCGCGATTGTCACCGTGCACTAATTCGTCGACGCACAACTGCACACTGTCACGAAACGACACGCCAGGACGCGCGCTTACGCGAAACTGCGGCGATACGCGACGATCCGCATCTACGCGTCCGGCAGTGTGCGTTTGCGCTCTCGCGACTGCGTAACTCGCTGGCTCGTGGCGGCAGAAATGAACGGCGCGGCGTGAACGCGTCGTTACAATTAAAAAGGGAAAGCGAAAAAGAATGAAGAAAGAGAAGGAGGGAGAGAACGAGAGAGAGAGAGAGAGAGGAAAAACTACGTCAACGATTAGACTTTCATCGATGTTGGGCGGACGAAAATTGATTCATTATGCATGCGTGAATTTAAATAATTACAATGAGAAGGACACCTTGTTTGCTCACCGGAGGAGGGCACCGATGAATACGTTGTCCGGATGAAAATATATTATACACACACGCGAGTGACAATCTAATGTATTCGCGTGGTGATTTTAAAAATAATTCAATACAACGAACAAAATAACAAATATAGCTTATAGTTGGAACGTAACAAAATAAAGAATAATGAAAAACAAAAATAAAACAACAAACAGCGACTATCGATAAGTATTGATTAAAATCGAGCATCTTTTAAAATTATAGTGTTTTATGGCATGTTATAATTGAAGATTAAAATATAAGCAAAGTATATTAGCTTAAATTCGACTACGCATATAATATATAAAACAAATCATACCACTAAAAAAATAACCAGAATATTGTTACATTAATTACTACTCCACACTTAACCAAATGTTTGCGGATAAATTTCCGACGAGCCGAACAGACTCCAAGTCTAACTCGCGGTTTACTTTCAATAAATGTCATTCTAGGTACTTTTTGAGATATGGGTTCATCTCCTATCTCAATAATTGGCAATTCGATTTCTTCTGCCATAATTATATAATAAAACATTCAAATAATTATAAACAATATAATAAGAATGTAAAATTAAAAATAAAATAAAATAGAAAATAAATAGAAAATAGAAAATACTAATAGGTAAAAATAGAGAATGATGTTTTAGAAAACATTCAATGTTCAATTGTTCGAAATTCGTTCGTCAGAGATTTTCGGACAATTTCCGTTTCCACGTGCCGGAGCGTGCTGTAACCAGTTCGTTGGTCCGTCAATCAAGTATCGCGCGACACATCGCAAAATTGGCCGAAAAGACCAGCGGATCACACACTCACGGTACACTCACGTCACGTGTACAAGGTAGTACGCGGTGTTGCTGGCGAGGGACGTTCCTTTACTCACGCATATACAACCATATCCGTGTGAATAGAAAGACAAATCCTTCGCCAGTACAATATTGCAGCGAACGAATCGGAAAGCAGCACACTGTCGCGAGTTGCACGATCAATGCTCTCACCTCTATTCGAAACGTTCGAATCGGACAAATCAGTCGTGCGCACCGTTGACTCGTGCGAAACAACGATCGTTGATGAACCGAGCCGAGTTTACTGAGCGGACGTCGTACGTCTGATTCAACTGCTCGCAACGTTGTCACTACCGCGTGTTCAAATGAAAGAATTATTGCGCATGTCATCACATGGATTCTCATGCAATTTTCTCTAGTAGTGGGCGCTTGCACGGCCCACATGAACCAATCGTAGCTCGAAACTGTGCTCACACGGGTAGCCGGTGGGGTAGAGTGTAGGAGAGCGACGCGTCGAAATGTGGTGGGAAATAGGGGAGGAAGTCAAAGGGAACGTGAAAGACCGACGGAGTGCCAGCGGGATACCTCCGCTTGGGAGGGATTACCGAAAGGTCGCAGGAGAGAGAGAGAGAGGGGCGTGATTCTCGCCTACTCGCTACTTCACCCACCCTTCATACCTGAGAATCTTTGTATCGTGTGTTTTCCTCTGCTCTTAACGAATACGTGTTGCTGCACGATTTATAGAAAAATCACGTTTCCGACCTTTTACCACTCTTTCGAGAATTCGCTGTCAATTCGTCGTTTCGTCTGTACAATCGCTGCTTTCGGTCGTCGCTTTTACGATAAATTTCCATAATTGCGTAATTAAATGTCACGATTAAGCCTCCCGCGAACTTTCGTCTTACAAAGTTCGTCATGTTTAATGGACACTTTGGATCGTTATGCTATTTTCAAGGAAACGTCATTCTCTCTCGTCAAGAAAGATATTGTGTGTGTGAGAGCGAGTTTTACACTACAATTTCCTCGCGACCAGCCCGATCGGTCCCTTCTGACTATCGCGCTTCAGACGTCGCGAATTGTAAATTAAAGCGACGAATTTCTCGCCGCTTCGCAAGATTCGATGAGACAAGCTCCACATAGCCCGTCATATATCAGAATTTAATATTCTGAGATATTATTATTATATCCTGTGATATTATTTTGTCGATCTTTTTCCTTTCACAATTTTTTAAATATTCTACATTCTATTTTCTTCAGACACGATTAAAGAAATTCTAGTTATGTATGATATAAGAATATAAAAATAAATATAAAACAAAATATAAGTTAAATAGCAAATATTAATAAGTGTAAATGAAACGTTATGAAAAACGTTGGTGTTCGAGAATGGAAAGAACTAAATGAGGAGAGATAAGTTACGTACCTCTTTTCGCTATAGTTCTTCAAACGCAACAACCCATCTGATTCGGCCGAAGGGTTAATTGCTATGTAATCTCAATCTCATTGGTAAGGCTGTACTCATTAAAACTTGGATGCGCGAAGATTGAAGATATTCCATCGAGGTTTCGGCTTACGAAAATGCTCCGAAACTTCGAAATGATCAAAGATTAATAGCCCTAATTTAATTGCACGCAAGTAGACGAGCGACAGGGATTACAAGTATGTCAGCAGTCGCGGATAGATCGTAACAGGAAATGGCTTCTTTCACATAAAATCGTTCGCATATAAACCGGTCTCTTCCATAAGATGGATATTGATAGTACGCGCCTATATCACGCTAATACAGCGGAATGCATGCTACGGGTCGGGAATTCGGATTAAAATGAAGCGCGGGACGACCGAGCGGGTTCCACGACGGGACGTAGAGATTTGATGGGGATCCCTACTGAAGACTAATTATTACGTGTGTGCAAGGATTATGAGAGATGTCTCGCGAAAATGCATCGCGCAAACATACGTACGTGATCGCGGTAGGAGAGAGAAGAGACCGGGAGGGATGGGAAGGAACGGCACATCCAACCAATAATACAACAAAATCCGATTACGCGGAAAGCATATTCGGCCGCATTAAAGCTTGGGTGACGGAAACCTTCTGTAGGTGTTCCCCTCCCCGGATGGTGAAATATTCAGTTATGCGAGCAAAGTTTCCTTCTTCCGCGTGAATAAATTTCTCGTCGGCGGCAACAACGAGTTGTTAATGATTCTCGTGCCGTAAGCGCTACAAATAACCACGTCTCGCGAACCCGTCGCTTTCGCTGAGGAGTCGAGTAGCCGGAGGGTATACACGGCGGGGAAAGAATTGTCGGAAGTGCTCATCTCGCTTGCACGGGTCAAAGTTCGTGCGGATCGCGCTGACCCACTGCTTCGAGGGTTTACCGTGAACGTCGTAAACACTTCGTGCAACAACCCGGTATCGTTCGCTCGGCGTCGCGTGAATCGATACGAGAGCCGGATTACGAAGACGATCTCGACTTCAACTTCGCAGCGGGATGGCCAACTACTTCGTTTCTCCCCTTCGCGTTTCTTCCTGAGACATGTCCGCGACTCACGCGAGTTTTCTCGTTAGCGAACCCTTTCGCGGAACGCTCGTAAACTCGCGACGTTACGCATTATCGGTTCGTTATTTCGTATTATTTCCCGCTAACTTCGCCTTTTCGAGCCGTTTTCCCTCTCTCTCTTTCTCGCGGTATCATTTAATTCCGTCGCTTTTATTGAGAGGGAGATTTTGCACAAGCGAAAGCTAATTTCCGAAGATTGATCACCGGCGACGAACACCTGTGAACGAGTAAACCTGGGAAAACCCGTCGACACTGATGAATGATTTGAGCGCGTGATGTCATAATTGCGCGTTCTCGCTGTCATACCGGCCGGAAAATCGTATCGATACGCGATTACCGGCGAGAGAACAGCGAGAAATCTCGGCGAACCTGCGAGCACGTCTCTTTCCTCCCTTCTCTCTTTCGTGACTTCTAATTGCTGCATTAGTACGAGCATCCGACAAGAATTCAATTGAACTTCTTTATGGCGAAAGTTCCGCTCGATAGAGAAGAAAAGACGGAGGGAGGAAGAACTCTCCGCCAGATTTTTCGAATCGCGGGAAGGAAGGCGCGCTCGGTAGAAATGTTCACGGCCCGGCTCGCGCTAATTCTTATTCCCATGATCTGTGCATGTCGGTAACTTTTCCATCCTTCATTCCAACGCCCCTCTCGGTCTCACAAAGTGAGTGCGCGGAGCAGATTTCCGTGTGGTGTCCATTAGAGATCTAGCGAAGATCGCGGCGCGATTGCGGGCTACATTACACCTCGTTACATACACACGTATCTATAAAATCGCGCACCAATGCGAGTTAAAGTCCCGGTCGTCGCGGAGCACGCGACGATTCAGGAAATACTGGCAGACGGGATAATGCGGACGACACAAGGGATCTTTAACAAGCTTGGACGAAGTACATACGCGAACGCAATGCTGGACCTAACTAGGTTGACTCTCCGGGACCGCCCACATTGACGATGAAAAGGGAAAGGAGAAAAAGAGAAAGACAGACCAGAGAAAAGAAAGATAGAAAGGAAGGGCTGTAATATGAAATATATATAATATGAAATATATTCGCCGCGTTGTAATAAGGAATACGACTGCTATTGGGATTGCCGACTGAGCCAAGATTTTAGAACAATATAATAGCAAAGAGAATGCTGCATTCGTTTGGACGTGTCATTCGATCCTTTGATCGATAAGGAAAGGCAGGACGTTGACGAATCAATTAACGTGCAATATAATTGAAAGAATTGAAGCAATATTAACGCGGAGGAATTGCTGCGGGGGAAATGTTTGCAGGTGAATGTTCCGTATTTAAATGAGAGTCGCAGGATGTATCGGGAAAATAATGGATGAGGCTTCCCTGTTTTGAGTGTCGTTTTTACCGATTTATCGATTCTGCACGAAAAGGGTCGCAGTTCGGTTTGACGAAATAATCTCAATAATTACAAAATAATATTTTCGTATTTGTGATATCGCGTGCACATGCCTACCTCAATCTTGTTTCAAACTAACATTTATTATTTAGGTAGTGAAATAAATGTTTAGCAACGCAATTTTGCATAAATTTCTGAGTGGCTCCTTTGATGCGACACTGAAAAAAAGTAAAAAGTTCGTGATAGAGTCGCTTGATAGAGTTATTACATGCGCAAAATCATGCGACGTATTAGACAAATAATTGCTAATCGGTGAGAACATTTCTCGGATACAAAAATCACTTCCGATCAAGTTGTCGACCAAAGTAGCAATCTTCAGCTAATGTACGATGATAAATTGGTGAATTCAATTATACTCCTTCGGCATAAGTCGATTATTGTGATTTCGTGGCTAATCGCGCCGAGTGAAGTGCACGTTTTTATCGTCACCGCAAAAAATTAATGGAAGAAGTGAATAGGTATGTCGACCTTGTCCGATCGCAGCGTTGACATTCGACCTTGTCGCTCGAGATGCTTCCTCATTTGTATCCCCTCAAATTTGGAAGTAGGATCGCGAAGAAAGAAACGTTTCTATCATTAAATAAGATTCGGACGCGCAAACAGACAGCCGTGCTATTCAACATTGACTCGAATTGTTTCTATCTTTAAGCAGGAAAGTATATGCCTGAGGTGGATTTTGCTATTATATCGAATGAGAGACTTCGGCTTATAGCATGCCGGTTCGTTATGGCCTCTGATATATATTTGATACCGAAAATTTCACGAACCTCACGATAAAAAGCAATTCCTCTCCCTCGGTATTCCCTCTCGGTGTCTTAAAAAAAAATCATCCCACACACTTCGAACCTTCCTTTAATATTGTAAGCAACATACACGTAGATTTAATATTGTAAGCAATATACACGTAGATTGCGTTCTGAAGTAATCCGGTATATACAGCGGAGTGCTCGTGATCGTAAAGAGCCAATCCGCGGATGGCGAACGTAAAATCAAACAAACAGTCGAGACTTCCGAGATAGATGCCGCGGGGTTTAGTAGCCATTAATTTCCGCGCCCGTGTTTCAGGGAAGCACGTTATATTACGCTATTGACATAAGAGCGCGTCCGGCCCGTCGAATATTTCGTGCGAACGTTTTTTTTTCCTTTCGGATGAGCGAGCCGGAAATTGGGAGCAGGAATTAATATCAATTCGAGACGGGGAGGCTGACGATGTGGAAGTGTATATAACTTGCGACTTGGTTCGTTGAACTTTATCTGCCGAGTTTATCCCGTACTTGGGCGTACGGCCGCGGTGTGTGGCATATTAAGTTCCTTTCATGAAACTGTGCGTAAATAAGATAGAAGCTCGCGTTCCGATCTCGGTATACCTCTTTTAACGTATCTACGTGACCCAGCGTAAAATTGCGACCGCGCGTCTCAGCGGCTTGGAGGCTTAATCGGCCGTGCGATTTTTTCGCCCGATAATCTCATCCTTAGTTCACTCTTAAGTCTAATTATAGCTAGATTATATGGAATATATCGTGAGACGCAACGCAGCCGGGACGAGATGCGTCCTTCGCCGGATCTGAAAGTGTACCTTTAATCGTGGTCTTACGATTAGGCTCGATCTTAAAGACTACAAACAGACGGCGGAACGTTATTCTTGATTAATTTCAAGTGGATCTCACGTAACTTTCGTAGCGAGAGGCTCTGACGCGCGGTGAAAATTCAACGAAGCTGTTGGCGAAGCTCGGAGCGGAGGAACGTCAAATCATCGCTTGCTTCGCGTAGCATATAAGATAGGCTGAGGGGAGGGCAATTAATAATACTATTAATAATTAGCTAGTAATAGAAAGGATGAGTCCTGGCAGCACACACCAATACCAATACAATCCCACATATCGCATTAATGAGAATCGCGAGAACTGACGTGGGCACGCGCCCTTTCAATGAAATCGTCTCTCCTCGGATCTAAGATGGCAACAACTCGCCGACCTTGACCCTATCAAGGTCACGACGTAGCCGCCACATGCTCCGTGGGGAGAGCAAAGAAGGAGGAGAGAGAGAGAGAGAGAAAGAAAGAGAGAGAAAGAGAGAGAGAGAGAGTCGACTTAAGGTTATGGTTACACGAACGACGTAAGCGTCGATTAATGTCGCGAATAATTAATGTCAGAACAGCATATTAGATAACACGCAAGGCGACAGTGAGTCGATCAAATATAGCGCAATGAATTAACTTCGTACCGTTAGTTTTGCGACGAGCTCATGATTAAGTATGTTATACACTGACGTCGGTCAGCGCATATGCAAAAGTTAGACACAAATTGCACCGTGGAGCGAATTAAACGCGGAGTTCGGCGAGGTCGCAGCGTTGCTTGTTATTTTGACGGTTTGAAACGCAAATCATCCGATTGAACTCCTACTTTGAGAGAAATTCGCGAGTCCTCTCTCACCCCGCCTCGCGTTCTCGTCTTGACGAGATTAAGTGCGATGCACGTCACATCGCGTTCTTCAACGGAATTTCGCACGACAGAGTGCATAATTTCCCGGCCGGCACGCTTCTCGGAAGCGGCGATCACGTCCAGCCGTGAGACGAGAGATCTCGTGAAAGAGAGAGCGAGAAGGAGAGATATGAGGAGTGAAGAGAAGAGAGGAATCGCCGCGAATAATTTCCACAATCTGGAATCGCTCTAGGGCCGGCCCGTAATTTTTTCTGAAACGCAAGACATCGCGGCATCACGAGGTAAAATCCTTTTGCGCGATCTCCTCTCCCTCTCTCTCTCTCTATCTCTCTTGCCGTGCGTACACGCGCGTGCGTGCCTTTACAGCGGCGACGTATATTAAATTCCGGCCGCGTATGCATATCGTACTGGAAGATCGTCGTCGCGTAAAGTCGAGTTTATCAGATTTTAATTCGGCAAACGGTACCTGGGCCGTCGCAGGTGGACGCGATATAGTCAGGCCGAGGTTTACGAAGGCCGAATTATTTTCACCGAAGACTACCGAAACAAATGTTATATTGTGGACTTTATCTGATTCCACGTTTCCGCGTGTAGATCGCGATTTTCGATGACGATTCAGATCCGACAATCACATGGAAAATGGGGGGACAAGAGCATCGCGATTAAATTGATTTCAATGACAATGACCGAAGGAAAAAATATTAAGCATGCGAATTCCGAGGGGCTAGCGGGATGTTTCTCCCTCTTTCGCGAGACCCATGAATTTGGAGAAATCAAGCAACGTAACATTTCTCTCTCGCTCCGCTATATCGATATGTAATTATACGCATATGCAGGATATGTCGTGATATTGTCAGGATAGTATGCATGGTGTGATTTTGCCTGGACTCACCGATCCTCTTCACGTGGACGTCTCGATTGAAGGAGACGCTTCTTTCGGCGGGCTTCCACACGGTGACGGAAGCCCCGGATATGACGGGGTCTAGCAAATGCGTGCTGGAAGGGTTGCAGCCTTCTCCCCTTCTCAACGAGTCCGAGCGCTGTATTGTCAGCATCTTCCCCTTTTTAATTCCGACCGTTCATGCCACACGACCGGCACACACAGACCGCACCGTTTCGCTCGCCCGGATCGTACCCTCTCCGTTCCGGTGTTTAATCTTTTCGCTACCCCCTTTCAATTGCAAACTCGAACCTGAACTTGTTCTAGTTTTTAACTTTCGCTTTCCAACCCTTCCCCTTTCTTACGAGAGCACTCGATCACCAACCTGTAAGCCAAGCAAAGCTGTGCTCTTGAAATCTGAAATCTTTCCCTGAATAGGGATAACGTGTTAACTTCCTTTCTTTTATAGTATTTTCAATCCCATTCCAATTATACGCGCATTTTTCGTGCCTGAGACGCAGCGATTCGTTTAAAAAGCAGTGTTTCGCCGGCACGCGAGAAATACGATTCTCTTCGGAAGTATCGAGTAAACAAACCGACTCACGTTCGAAAGTGGCGTAAGTTGTCAAAGCATCGGGAATTAAAAGTTTCACGGGTTTCGAGGTGGATCGTCTCGTCGATAATCGGCAACAATTGAACAGACGGAAAAGCGCGAGAGCATCACGTTCGGCAAGATGATCGCCGCGAGTCCGGCCGGTATCGATTTCGCGTACGAGCTTTGTCGGATTTTCTCCATTTTTCTCGCAATCATCCGAGGATTATTTCTCGTCGTACGAAAGCGCTTACGATACACTTCATACCACGCGCGAGTGTGTATGCGCAAACGCGAGAAAAAGAGAAGCGATAGCGATCGTGCGTTCCCGGTGACGTGTCTATACCAGCGGCATGCCAACTGTGGTAGATGATGATAAACGCAACGAGTGATAATGGTTCTCTTTGTCGTCAGAGCGAGCAGATGGGATGCCAGAGATACGATATAATGACAGTGACAGCGATGACGATGACGACGTATAATATCGGCAAAGGATTCACGCTGATGGGACCTCGCTAATGGGAGCGATTGTGCGATAAGGTTCCGCGCTTGCTTTTCCCGCACATTCGGCCGCATTAAGCGTTATCGTAATTACGGTGCCGGTAATCCGGTGGATTCTGGGCACGGAGCGCCGCCGCGCTTTACCTCCGTATCAACATAACCATCTAAACGCAACGACACCTAATTTAAATTTCATAGAACCTGTAGCTTCAAAGCATCGCGTCGCCAGCCCGAGGCTACAACGACGATGACGAAAATAACAACGACGACTTGATTTTAATTAATTCCCGATTCAGTAGTAATTCACAAATGACGCGCCATGTAGTGCGAAATTCTTCGAATAGCAGAAATTGTTCGATATTCGTTGAAAGTCAGCGTTAATTTTCGCATTAAAACTATCGGAAGCGGTAGATATACGTCGCGCATTATTTATACGGCCGCCGTGGTACACAATGTGTTCGTGTGAATTTGATAAACTGCGTGAATCAATAAAGCAATCAATCCCCTGGCACTTCTCGTGCGTGTATAAAAATGACAAGGTCGATTTGTGAGGATAAAAACAATTCTAAAAATATCGCTGACGCGACAGTCAGCCACGAGACTACTGATTATCATTAGATGTTCTTTACTTCGCCACATGTTTTTCACGCAGAAAAACAACATCCTCTTTTTCCTCGAAGGGCGCTGACCTTCAATGCAATTTTTGCAGATATATCGCCGCACGCAGCTAATGTACACGTGCCCGAAAGATGCAAGGGGCAAACGCATCTCATTATTTCGTTCACCTTATAATTCTGTTCACATAAAGTCTTCTGTTCTCTCCTCAAAATCCTCAAGATAACAGTTTTATCTTAGGAACGCTCACCTTCGAGCACGTCGAAGGAATTGTTAACCGCGTGATTTACTTCGGCAGAGGTGCTGTTAGGAGAATTAACATTCATCGCGCGCTTTTGTCTACTCGCGGTCGGCATTTCATTCGCCCTTGAAGCAAATAAAGGTGACCCGTACGCCTTCATCTCTCAAGGACATCGAGACGGAATGACACGTCGTTTGGGCGAATTTTCGCACGTGTGACACGCGGTGTTACTCGAGGACGAGCCGTCAATCAACGACTTTATTAGAGCCAAGCGGAAGAGCGCGAGGGAGTAAGGCGGAGACGCCAGCTTTAAATGGGATAATTCGCGATCCGGGGATTAAGACACTCTCTCAGGCGGCTCAGTAACCATATTTGGCGAAGAGGGTCCCCAAACTCAGTGAAGCCCGTCGTGCGCCCCGTGGCCTCGCTGCGTGTCGCGTGGGGGACCTCGCTGTATAAAACTGACGTTAACATATTTTTTTTCGCAAGAGTTTACGACGAGCCGAATTCGCATCGACGCCCACGCGTCCCCAATTCCCCCTTCTAGTCGCCTAATCGCGGGCCGCTTTCAGTTCGATTCGAGAGGTGAAGAGAGGGCAAAAAGAAATCGGCAACGATCGCTGAGATTTCGTTCGGACCGGTCGAATGCGCCCTTCGTTACCCGACACGGCGCTCGGATAACAGTAAAGTGAGGGATAAGGATGCCGCGAGTGGAGACACCGTGCTGTATCCCTGCGAATTTAATTCCGTCCCGTGCGCATTCCACCAGCCGGACATTTATTTTTCTCTTTCTCCTTCGTTGCGAAGAGGAAGTCGGGAATTAAAATTGTCCATGGGAACCGACGAATGTCGCGGGACCGCGTGAAAAGAACGTTTCGCATTGCGCATTATCCGAAGTTCCGAAGTGTTCTTCTTTTTATACGTGCAAAACGATTCATTCCACCTGACATTCGAAGCAACAACACATCCAAATGTTTGTCAAATAAAAAATCGTTAGAACAGAACTCGATATTTTTTTTTATCGGCCTTCTTGGTATCAACGACGGTGCATGTCGAGAGAATATTCAACGAAATTATCGAACGTGGCACATGCATATGCGCGCTCGCGCGCGGCGCGTGACGCTTGTAAGTTCTTTTAATACGTGTTATTTGCCGCTTCCTGATGTTGCATAACAGCGAGCGGGAGTAAATAAGAAAAATGTAGCCTCTGTCGGTGCGTGTGCCAGCGCACATTCGGTGTTACGAATTCCGTCGTGATTTCACGTCGTGTCCTCGACGTCGCCAGCCATTAGCGACGGCTATTGCGACAAAAGATCTGGTCGAATACGTTCTTTCGCGTGTTAGATAGACAGAACAGAACCTCGCGTGATAGGAATAACAGTAAAAAGAGAGAACGATACAAATGCGCACGAAAAAGCCTGGCAATATTCCGCCATATCTTTCTATCGGTCCAACATTTTTTTTTTTCGAGATATCTAAGATTCACACTTTTTTACGGAGCAATATAGCGCGAAAAAAGATTTAGAATTATTTTCGTCTCCCCCTTTCCATACTTAACAATAAAACCACATTGTGCCGAGTATACAATGCTACTCTCTAGCGTGTGCGCGTTTGAGAGAGAGATAGAGATAGATAGATAGGTAGATAAATAGAGAGAGAGAGAGAGAGAGCGCAAAAGGATACCGGGACGCAATAAACACTCCCGTTTCGCGCGCAAAACATTTAGCACCTTTTTCATTGACTTTTATTGACGTGGTGTATGTTTAGAGCCGATAATAAAATTGGCTGTAGCATCTTTCCCTCTCTCTCTCTTTCTCTCTCTTTCTCTTTATCTCCCTCCTCCGCACTCAGACGTAAAGAACCTATTCGGCGAACTTCAAAGGTGCAAAGTATTTGCGTTCACTAAACAGATTTTGGATTTGGACCGCTGTTAGAAGATCGTTGTTGAACTGTCAAGTACATGAACTAGCATCCGTGCCCTCGGGGGTGGATGTAGGGTGTTTATGTGCGAGAAAATTGACAATACATCCGTTCCCCTTTTACTTCGTTATTCTTCCCCCTTAAGCCGAAGTCTGCACGCATTTTCGAACAGATATCATTGTCAAGGCCACGTCAAGGTTCGATAAAATTATGCGAACACCATAGCAACGTGATTAGAAAAGGGCGGGGGGAAAAAATGGGGACGGAGGACACCGTTTGGCGTAATCAACCGATTATCGTAACCGTCATAGTAGCATCATCGCGCTGTTTCCGAAGTAACGATTACTATTTTTTTTGCGTTCGAGAGGAGGATTTTCAAAAATGAGACGATATTGAAATTCTGTCTCTGCTATTACGTTATCAGTATCGATTAGAATATTAATTAATTTTCGGTATTCGTGTCAGAACGGTGCTAAAAAATACTATTTGCTGTTTGAGAAGCCAGATACCGTGGAATTATCATAAATTATTATTTCCACGTGCCCGTAAAAAGATTAGGGTTTCACCTATCGAAATTTTGAAGACGCAAGCGATAAACTCCTCCGCCGTGGAGTGATATTGGCCTGTTTATCATATAAACACGGGTTGGAAACGGCGATTTCTCTTAATTTGCTTTCAGTTTCTTACGTTCCATGTTAAGTAACTCCGAGATTTATCAGATATTATTTCATGGATCGCTACGATGGTAGTCAAGCAAACGTTAATTTATCTATCCTCAATTTCGAAAGAGCAATAATATTCGTCGAACAGGAAGAGAGATGGAGAGAATGAGAAAAAGAAATATTTTTTTATTATTGATATTTTGTTACTCTTAATATTGCGACACTCGAATTTTCCCCCATCTCTGTTTTTCCACGTGGTTCTCTTATTTCTACCTTGTTTTCCTTGTAGTTATTTTATCGTCCCATGTTGTTTTTCCTTTCTTTACATAATTCTAAAGTTGAGTTTTTATTCCATGAATTCTAATTGTTTCTCCTTTCTAGAAGAAGAGAGACAGAGAAAACCGTTAGTATATATGTATATATGTATGTATGTATGTATGTATGTATGTATGTATATATCGCTCTAGCCAATACGGAAATATGACTAAAAACTAATAGAGCAGGTCGAGTGCGCGACGCGGTTTGCATGCAGCGACGAGCATGACGCAGACGCCAGAAATGGAAATCGCGAGTCGCGGCGGTGACTCGTGAGGCGAAGGAAAAAAAAGTAAAGAGCGATCGCTTTATTTGCACAGGAACTGGTTACATCGCGCGCACGTCCCCTCTCTCGACTCGATTATGCGAGACCGACCATCGCTTATCCCGCGGGCTGAAGAGAAATCTGGACGCCGCAAGGGTCACGTTACGCGGATGCATTATGGTGAATGGATTCCCATCGAAAGCGGCGTTCTTCTTCTCTTTCCTCTCTCCCCCTCTCTTTCTTTCGCTCGCACGAGTAACACTGACACACTTCGTACATATCAAGGCCGAAAGTTCCCCCTCGGTACATCCCGCCGCTTATCGTTGCACCGTCTCGAGTACATTCGCGCCCGTCCTCTTTATTACAACACACCCGCGCGTCTTTATCATCGCCACGCAACCAGGCGGTCGCTGAAACGCGTGATAAACCCGGAGGGATTCAGCGAACTTGCACCTCCGCTCGAGGATGAGCGCGATCTTCATCTTCGCGAGCGCGGACAGGCGAGAGACAAGCCGTGGCGGCGCGAGTGGGCGAGAGGAAAGGTGGCGATCGACTTTGCCGGGCGATTCGCGTGCCGATATCATTTGAAAATAAATGAATGAGATTATCCCGCGCGGGGGCGAAGGGAGGCGTCAACTGGCCCGTCGAAGACAGCGAAATGTCGTTCCGTCGCGATTTTCCGTCGAAAGGACTCAATGTCCGACATGTAGGAGGACGGTGGGTGGTTAGGGTGGCGTTAACTCGATTCGCCGTGTAATTCGCGGTCGTAAATCTGCCGGCGTATTAATTCGCCAGGCTCGCCTAATCAAGGGGGATTCGCCAGGGAGGTATCCGAGAGGAGCTGTCGATTTCCATAAATGTTTATTCGCGGTCTGATCCGCGCGAACGACGTTGGCGCGTCGTTAATGTGACCGCATCAATGAATAATAGGCGCGGACGCCGATATCCCGCTCTCATACCGCCTCGTATCGCGATTGCTCCCCATAGCGAGCGAGGAGCGCATGATCGGTCGACTCGATCTCCGAGCGGGCAGATTAAACGCCTAGATTCGCCACGAGAGAAAGAAAAGGAGAGAGAAAGAGCCGCCTTAGCTGCACACCGGTGATTAAAGTGTCCGTTAACGCGAGTTAATTGATCTTTCAGTTAATGGGATATTACCCTTCCGTTGGATTTCTGGTTTGCCCGGCCGAGCGAGCGGCCGCCGCAGATCCAATCTGCGCGCGAAATAACTCGCGCGACGTCTATAATCTATTCAGCTCCGCGAACACGGCGGAGAGCCGACCTACCGAAGACGTTCTACCGTTTCCCTTTCGATTAGAGTCCGCGCGTGTAATCCAGCCGAGCTGGCGAGACGATCTTAGCGCGCCTATTCGTACTAATACATCGCCGTCGCGATCGTCACCGTCATCACCATCGTCGCCGCGGATATATGTTCACTACTAATCGATTTACCTTCACTGACACAGTAGCATTCCGATCGTTTAGATATCTGGTATGCTCTCTAAGGGTACGGCTCGTCAGGTATTCTATTCTCCGAATAGAACCGAGAGCGGCGAGAGGAGTGAGATCCTTTACGGGAGCCTCTCTTTTTTTATTAGAGAGATTATGTTGTATCTTTTCCGAAGTAAAACACTTTCACGTTTGATAACTGTCACTGTCACTGCCTGGACCGCAAATCCATGGAAACGATACACGGAAGGGTCGACCAACTTCACCGATTATCGACGATCCTCGCCCGTTTCTTCCTCGCTCCGATTCAGCGCTGTGCCCGACACTTTTCCGATATCGGCGAAACACCCAAAACCGAGACACTCGAGAAACGAAGCAAAACCAACAAACCAACTTCGAAATTTTTTCGCACTGCCGGATATATTCGGGAATCACTCGGTATCGCGAGATCTTTCGAAACCGCTCTCTCGTTTGACCTTTTCGCGATCCAACCGACACCTCGTCGTCGTTGAAAGCAATACCCCGATTACTTTCTCGACGTATTTCGCGCGAATCGAGAATTTTTTCTCGCGCGTCTGGATCGGACGCGCCGCCACGCACTCGCCGCTCGTTCCGTTCGTTCTCCGCCGAGCGCCGAAGAACTAATAAAAGCTGGGGCCCAGCTTGAAACTGCGTAGGCCGCTTACTACTCCTTCCACCGTCTTATCCCACCGGGCCCGACAGAGATAGGCAGGAGAGTAGGCACGGACGGACGGACGGACGGGCGAGCGGACGGACGCGGCACGGAGCTACAGAGCGACTTGAAGGTGTGCACGCGCCGGGGAACGCCGATGGTACTCGAGAGCCGATTCTTAGCTCGAACGCGCGTCAGTGAACGGTCCCCATTGTTTAGGCCCAGGTAATCCGCGAATAACAAGAGAGTGCTAATCGTATTTGTCGAAATGACGACGAGTCCTCTTGGTGTTAAGTTAGCCGACGTGGAGCGCTATTCTTATCTGGAAAAGAAGACGGACGGCTGATAAAATCGCCCGAGTGAGTACACAAATTACACTTTTTTTTTTTTTTTTTTTCATGAAATATGCAAACGATCGCGGTACAAAACGTCTATCCCTTGCGGGTCGATATCGCCACAACATGTCCGACAATTTGACTAACGTTATCAATGTCCCGATGTTCGTCGAGCACTTTTATTGAGTGAACTTACGATCATTTCACGGCATATTGCCGTTCGATTGATATTTCACATGTCAGATTGACATTGACGAATGACAAAAAACACGCGTGTCGAGTATTCGATACCTGGCACGGGTACGATCGATGCCATTGCTACTAGCAGAGTCCAGTCGTTCGCATCGCCTGTTGTGCTATACTGCATGTTTTCTTTCTCTCTCCTTCCCCCTCTCTCTCTCTGTCTTTCCTTCTCTTCTCCTTCTTCCTACCTGCTCGCTCGTGCGGTTGCACGTCACTCGGTCAAGGTCCCCCACCAAAAACCTGCAACGGCGTCTCTTACTAGCGCCGACGTTCGCGCGGGAGATCCTACCACGGTCGACTTGGTCCACGGGCAATGCTATACTTGGTGTGAATCCGCGGTCGCGCGAGGCCGCCGAGGCTCCCCGACGGTGCTAAGTGACCGGAGTATAAATATGGGCTTTGACCTCGCGCGTATATATGTCGCGTTGCGACCGTGCCTATTTATCGGCTGTTCATTCTCCCATTGGTTAGCGCGGGTGATCGGAGGTAAATCGTCAAGGATAAAGCCGGGCGGATAAGTCGTCAAGTGTCTGCGGTTTCACCCACCATCGTTCCTTCGTTAAACACCCACGAGGGATCTCGTTCGGAGTATTCGTCAAGTATACTTAACGCACTTCTCTGAGCGGTAACGAAAGCCACTTGGCTTTTTTCCACCGCGCGAGAGTTCACGAGAGCAATACGCGTGTCTAATAAAAAGACGTCGACGATGTAGTATCTCCTCACCCCGTAGTTTCTGCGGGTCGTTACAAAATTGTTACGAGCTAAATGTTTACCGGTCTTTCGACGGAGTGTAGAGGCCCGCGATCGGTGCGTCACGGACGGTAGCATACCCCGATAATAACAGGATATTTTACGATCGATTTCGCGGATAAGCGTGTTTACGTTAGAGATCTCGTCTCGGACTTTATGCAGGGCCTCGTATCGGCGCACGTTGAGATGATACGCGGCATTTCAGCGAATATGACTATAAATAAAGAAAATAACGAGGGGAGGCCACTGGAGGCTGACCGACCGATCGGAGTAACAGACACGCAGGAGGCGAGTTATACCGAGAGGAAAATTGTGCTTCGCTAAATATAAGTATCAAGGTGGGGTATATCAGCGGCGTAGAACAGACGGAGTACAATTATACGTGATTGAGGACCGGTCTTGTTTCTATTTTGCTTGATTTCTGCGGGTAGTTAGCCCGATCCCGCGGCGGGCCCAATCACAATGTCGAGCCTCAACTGGGGCCTATTATGATTGGCGTAATCATCGTATGGGCGAATCAGCGGCGAATCTCGGCTACATAAATAATTGAGCCTTAAAGTCGGCCTACGTGCCGCGGATCTAGCTGATGACTAGAGAGAGAGAGAGAGAGAGAGGAGTGGAGGTGCTCTATATTGTGCATGCCGCCGCCGTGTACGCGCTGCGCCATGTCGTGCTAGGAGAAAGAGAGAGAGAGAGTTATTACATATAGCATATGATGATGGGGCATAGCAGCGGCTAGGTGGGTCGTTAAGTTGCACTCTCGACGCGTCGGGCGGAAAAATGCGTTTATGCAAAGCGCCGGTCTAATAAATGTCCCCGGGTTACTACTCAATCAACGCTGCCGGGCTTATTGAGTTACGCGAATTATGTCTATTACAATGCGCTGATTGATTCCTTCCGCGACGATTACACCGTGCAATCGAGCCGTCCGCGAAGGAGCGAGCGCGATCGCGTCGCGATATGTCAGAGATAACGAAGCTTGAGGCGCGAAAGAGAATCCCCGGGTATAATTTCGTCATTCCCCTCACCAAGGCCTGGTTTGATTCGAAGAAAACCTCCTCTCTCGGGATATACGTGATTACGAAAATACCGATAATAACGCTAAGCCGCACGAGACGTTTTTCGGGATTTTCACTTGCCTCTGTTCTTGGCATATATTCATTTTTGCACTACCTTCTCTCGTAACTGTGACACAAGTTTGATTCGCAGCCAAATTTATATATCCCGAATATCGCTCTCGTCGTCTTCATGATCCGCTGTTTTTCTTTCATTTTTCACGCTGCAAAACATTGGCCTACATACATTTCATCGATTTCGCGCGCGAAATCGTTGTTAGTTAGGATATTTAATAATATCTTCACCGTTCTTCTTTCCTTTTGTAATTATTTCCCTCACATTTTCTACCAATGTTCAAACATGTTTTATGCAAAGATAGATATTTAAGATAGAGTATATAGATGTGAATCGAATTTCATTTTGTTCAGTCGGTGGCTCGCACGCAATAACGAGGAGCGAAGTAACGTCTGTGTGCATGATTTACGACAGCGGAATCGAGGGGTCGGCCGGTTGTCTGGTTCTGCTTCGCCGTTGGGAGAACTCGCGGGGGTCACAGGAGATTTCTCTTCCGCGGTGGACCGCGCGCACTGAAGACCGCGGGTTCTCACGCGTGATTGGCGTGCATAAATGGGTGACGACTTGCGGCGGCATCGGGGATTTTCGAGATATTGATGATGATTATGGTAATGATGACGACGACAACGACGATTATGATGACGATGCTGCTGCTGATGACGATGATAGCTTAAATAGAGGAATGTTCACCATCTCTCTTTCTCTGTTCCCCCTCCTCCCCTCTGCGTCTCCCTGTTTGGAACGTGCCGGCCTTGAACTTGCCGCCGTACTAATGAAGAGAGCCGACGGAGGTCTTCAGCTCGCGGTGGACAGCCACGGCGACGTCTAACTAACCACGCTGCTATCTGATGCCGGCAGACCACGACGAAAGGGGCGATGAAGAAATTATTTTCACTTTCTCCGTCACTGCGGCGAGAGCGTAACTCGGTGCACGTGTACGCTCATTCCTTCTCTCTCTCTCTCTCTCCCTCTCGCCGGAGCTAATTGCAATGTTAAATCGCCCCGCCGATGGAGCGAAAATCCGTGACGCAACGAATGGCGCAACGGAAGAAATCGAACGAGAAAGACGCGGTGCTTTCGTTTTCGCGCACGCGTTAGCTTCTGTGGAAACGCGTCGTAGAACACGTTCTGTAGAACACTGTAGATATCGAAACGGGTTATGCTTTTGTTTCTTTTACAGAAAGAACATATTCCTGCAAAAGGTATTCTCCCTTCTGTCGGACAGGTAGGACATAGCGGAAAAAGCGTCGCGGTTTCATTTATAATTTATTATAAGATTTATAATTTAACAAGATGATTTTGAAAAGATTTGGTAATTATGCGAACCAGTTGTGCTTCGCACGTTGCATATGGTAGCGATAGCGGTAGTAATATTAGAAGAAGGAGGAGAAGAGGAACAAACTGGTGAGCTCCGGTAGGTGAGCGCGGACGTGTGCGGCCGAGTGTCATTATCTGCACACTTTCTCCGATCGAGTCACGTGCGGATAGCGCATACGAGAGTTACGTCGGCAATGATTGACGGAGAGACGGGGGCAAGACGTGCGGGCGGCAGCTTCTTAGAGCCGTAAGGATGTAAGCATGAAAAATGGTTAATCGATGGTAAAATATGAATGGAAAAAAATACAAGTTTTCCGCGAGAAAGAGATATAAAACCGGAAATTCGTGCTGTTCACTATGTTTTCCCTTGCCTGTTTGTCCATCTGCCTGTCCCTCTTACTTTTTCTCTTTTACAGATCGCCGTTTCAGGAAAGAATCTCGTGTTTTTAAAAAGTTCAACGTTCAAGAACTTTATACGTGGGAGAGAAAAGGTTTTTATATCGGGGCGCCATGGAACGTTTTATCAGCTCTCCGTAGACATGTGCGTAAATTCATTTCCGATATGCGTAATACATACATCAACCAGTCGTGAAAAACTGACTCATGGTCTGAGGTAGGATCTAAGAGTTGTCGATGAGAGGCGAACGGGAAGGAAAGAGGATGATCGGCAGAGTGCCGTAATTAAAATAGAGTCCTCCACGACCGGCCGATTATTATCTCGTCGGTCGGCGATAGATCGAATTCGCGACGTCAGGTATCCTCCGCGATTAAACCGATCTTCCTCGTCGCCCCCCCCCCCCCCCNCCCCCCCCCCTCCCCACCCTCCTTCACCATCTCGTCGGATTGTCGAGCAAATTAATTCTTGCACCGGCGCGGAGAGGAGTCGATCGCCGGACCCGATAACGATTTCGTAGCCGGCGTAATTTACGTTTAATCGCCGGGGAAAAGATTCATCGATCACGCGCGGCCTGGGACTACGTAAATCAAACGTTGGATACACCATTGACTCGCCGGTGAAATATGGAAATCGTGAGTTCGTGCGATCACCGTTATACCTCGATACCGAGCGAGAGAACTCTCTCGGCGCTTATAGATTCGAGTGCGCCCCGCGGCAAGGTGAGAGGCACGATCGGACTCGGAAGATACGCGCCTTTTTTNCCCCCCCTTTCCACTCCGCTAGCATCGGTCTCACCCTGGTTGTGTGGAATGGCCCTCGCCACCGTATCCGCGAAACGGTCGCTCGCGTTACCGTTCGATTCTCCGACGCGCAACACAACAGTACACGGACTCGACGGAGATATCGGGAGAAAAATCCGGACCTCCGAGCACACGATTCCTCGTCCGTGCCGGCTCGCGAACTGATTTCGCGATCGCCGAATGTCGATTTTGTGCAGCGTTAGCATGGCTCTCACGGCAACAAAAATCGCAGCTCCCCGCGAAACAGTCGGCCCGGTCGCAACGCGCTTCCCGTCACGATGAAAATGAATATCAACATTCGGATTATTATTATTCTCATTATTATTATCGTTATCACTTTCATTCGTTAACAGGTAAGAAAACTCTTTGGTACGCATAACAATGGAAATTAGAGAAGCCGTACCGAGCGGCACAAACGTTGAATACAATTTAAAGGAACAATTGAGTGCAGTTAAGACGAGAGGAGTTAAATTAAACTTAAGAGAGAGCTCAAAGAATTATAAATGCAGGTCAAGAGATTCCGAGTATTCGTTGGACAACATACAAATCCGATTGATACAGTTTGATCTATCGTACAAAATTGTCTCCGATGTGGATTCTGAATTCTTAATTAATTAGTCTTGCCTCAAGGAGTTGGGACTTAAGACGGATAAGAAATCTTCGTGTATCATCGTACTATCGTCCTTCATATCGATATCCTATTCGTGAAAATTCCACGGCCGAATCGTTCCTTCCTATCCAACCGGCGTCACAAACGAACCATGCAAAATTGAACAAGATGCGAGGACATATCGTGTGTACCTGCAGACGTCTCTGCTCGGACTCCTTTGGAAAATGCGTTATTCGGTCTAACAAGTGGAGCGGAAACGAATGAGTCGGCGCACAAAGTAGCTCGCACGCTGGAAATTACGCACCAGACGATCGTAGCCGGCGGTGTATTTTGCCGCCTCCGGTAATCACTATACTAGACGGCGTGCACCAGAAGTTCAAGGGTTTCACGCTTCGCCATGGCGTTGGCAACACCGGCCTCTGTAGGCGCGCACGCACGAACGAGAGAAAGGATTAAATCCTGCGCCCGCCGGCGGTTTCATCGACGGCCTATCGCTCGCGAGCGATCTCTCCGCGCTGGTCAAAATCCGCGCGAGATACCTTTTGTGATCCCGTTAATGAAGCTCGCATTATACCGTAACCGAGTGTCGCGATCACGTGCGTTACTACACGCCGGCGCGCATTACACTGACAATGTTTTCCCGCGGGGCCTGCTCGACTTATTACCTGTGATCCAACGCGCGAGCGTAGGACATCCAGCACTACGAGCAAATAGGAGAGACCGGTATCTCTTTATCGGTTCGCTTTCTATCGAGGACTTAATAACGGAGTCACAAGCGTACGAGCGTGATGTTCATTATGCGCCCCGCGAAATTATTTTTATGGAAATTAAACGCGCCGGCTTATGAATACATCGCCGACGACGGGAGAGGACGGGCGACGTTCGCGTTTGTCGCGCGTTGTAGGTGTGCATGCTCGCGCGACGATCTTTTCCCTGATCTCGGAGGAGTTTATCGGATGCGATGCCGGAAAGAACGCGGGCGCAATCTTTCGAAAAAGGAAACATCACCATTTCACCGTATCAGCCGAGTAATGTGCACTTCTGCAAACCAAATTCAATAACGTTAACCGGAATATCTTCCACCGACATTCGCTCGTTTGTTTGCGCGGGAAGCTTCCAGATATCGCCACCACGATTACGAAATATAACACAATGATGAAATGATGCCGTAAGAATCGCGGAACCGGCGTAAAAAGGGGAATAAGAGAAACATTAGGGTGCTAAATCTTCGGTAGTGTTCGCGGTCCGTTTCAGGGTGGTTTTTCACGCCGACCACTGTGAGATTTATTCTCATTCTTTCTCGTCATCGGATTTAGTAGTTATTAACTCGAATGCCATTTACTCCTATTCGTCTTACATCAATCGATTCACGGTAGGGCGAGTACACACAGGTTTAAATTGCTCTCCCTTCTCCCCCCTTCCCCCCATTACGGTTTATTACGCGCGATCGCCGTTACAGCGATTTTCTCAATCGTCGACAAATTAGAATGTCCATGCGATTCCAGAAATGTTCGTGTTATCGTCCGAGATCGGCGCGAGTTGTACCGTGCGCTTCCGGTGTTTAAATCGCCTCTTACGCTCCGGAATATCAATTCCATCGTGCCGTCGGAAGGCTAGACCCCGATAAAAGAGACAAAATGAGCGCTCGTGACGCCGCGGGCGTTGTTTCAGGAGAGAGAGAGAGAAAGAGAGAGAGACCGCTTTGCTTCGGTCGCGAAGCGAGAAGGACGCGCAAAGAGGGAGAAGAAAGTGGAAATGTTGTGTTGCCATGCTGTCGGATCCAACGCATCCTGGTGATTCTACGAACCGGCAGGATGCGCACCTGAATCGCGCAATGGGTAATAAAATCACGCGTGCCTACCACGGTAGTCGCATATACTGTATCCGACGGTAATTAAATGTCGGCGATACGTATGGCCTGCACTTCCCGATTATTTAGCCGCGTTTAGCTTTCCGCAGCCGCGACAAAAGATCGATAACGAATTAACTGAATGGGTTCAGTGATGAGAAAAAAATATCTAAGAAGGCGTGACGAGGTAAATAGCACTGGAAGTTCGTAATTTCAATTATATCGCGTTAAACGGCGATAAACTAAAGGCGGAAGCGTGAAATTGAACCCGCGCGCGCACAGAGGCATGGGGAAATGTTGTTGTGGCCGTACTGTCGGATCCATCCTAGTGATTCTACACGCGAGAAACGACTTGTAGGTAGACGACTGAAAGCTATTGGAGAGATTCGGCGGAACTGATCGAATGCTAATTAAATCCTGGCGTGACCTGGCGTCTGCAAGTACCGAGCATTTCTGCGCACGGGATCATTTTCACAGACATTTCGGCATGCTATCTGCGTATTGCGCATCCCTTGAGATATAACCGCCCCCACAGCGCATCCCCGATCGGCTATCCGCTCGTCGATCCACTCCTTCACCTCTCTCTCTCTCTCTCTTTGCCGTTTTTTCTTCTATGGGTTTCGAATAGGCGCGGATACTGCGCGGTATAGTAAAAGCTCGGCATCCGAGAACGCACGGATTTCTTTTACACACACGCACGCACACGCATTCTCTCTCTTTATTTCTATTTTTCTCGACGGAGCTTTACCTATATTACGTACGAGACAAGAGGAGAGAGAGCCTACTACCGCGGCACAATGAAGCACTGGGAGGCGTTATAAAGGGCTCTGTGTAGTTATTAGAGGTTATGACGGCGGTAATATCTCACTCAGCAGGCTCCTCTGTAATGTTATGGCCAAGGCCTCATCCCCTATTTCCCCACGTCGAACCCCCTTTTTTCTTTTCTTCACTCATCTCCGAAGCGCTCTCTTTTTCCTCCTCGTCTTCCTTGTCTTTCTATCTCTCTTTCGTTCTTTTCTCCCCACTCTTCCGCTCCTCCCCCTTCTCCTTTCCTTCTCTCCCCCCGTCCCGCCGCTGGAGGCCCGCACGGCTACATTTAGGGCAGGTTCCACTTACACTCGCAACGATGCGAGCGTCATTTTATCTTTGTTTAACATCCAGTGAGAAAGAAAAATAGAACGCGCCGTAGAACCTGCAGTGTTAAATTCTGTATTCAATGAGATCGGCAAAAAAAACGCAAGGTCAACGAATCAACCGGTTGTTCCCAGCAATTTTACATGCTCATCGGCACCTAGCGCTAATCAGCGAGCTCGTCCGCACTTGATAAGTATATGCTTCGCGAAGCATATCACTCGCGCATTGCGTCACATCTGGGCTCGATGATCGCATACCAATTGGTTCGCGGTTTGCCGCAACAATAATCCCACTTCTGTGCGACTTGTGTGATTGGCGCATTCCATTTTAAGTTCTCCCATAAATCCCATTCAACGTGTCGAAATATTTGAGCGAATTAAATAATTTAGAGAGTGAAATGGTTTATAGTGTGAAATAATAGCATTTTTCGGATTGTCTGGAATAGAGGAGATTTTCATATGTTGAGTGTGAAAGTGACAGTTTGAAACCGAAACGGATTATATCGCAAATTATTAAGGTATTTATTTTATACGTAAATCGGCGTGACATGGAAATGATAGTTTAGTGCCGGATCGCATAATTAGCATTGTGGTCAACGCATCTATTAATATTCATATTAATTATTATTTATTAATATTAATGAAGTGCCATCTGACATTTCGTAAACCGTCGTGATTGCGCTTTATCTTATTCTGGTTGGATCAGTTTCCGACAATGCGAGCAATATCAAATGCAATTCGTGATGTTTCAATATTTGTAGAAGTTGAGGATTAGCGACCGCCGGCAAAAGAGACGGACAAATCTTGCTTGACTGAAGACGTTGTTGAGTATTTCCTGTGCGCGCCTCATTAACGTAAAACATATTAAAGACCACTCCTCCCATTCTTTCTTTTTCCCCGTCTGTTTCTCTTCTCTAATTACACTACAAGAGGTTATTGTTGTTTATTCGCCGGGCTATAAGTTTTACAATATCCCTTTCTCTGAATGTCGAATAGTTTTAACAAGGGACATGCGCGAGTCAAAAGAAAGAAAAGGACAGGGCATATCGTTTCGAAACATTCAGAAATTCCGTTCTCATTGCCTGTTGCGCTCCTTCGCTCTGTATATATTCTCTCGGCCTGAAGATATAAAGAGGCGGAAGGGAAGTAGCGGGAATAATGGCACAGGAGGGTGGGAAGAGCAGAGGCAGTCGGTACATTATTCAAATCCCGTGTAGATCCGTATCTGGAAATGTAATTCTAGTGCGGACGCGTGTTGTCGGGGCAACACTTAATTTGTCCGACCGCTCTCGCGCACCGCGGGACATTCGTCCACCGGATGGATTCGTCGTCGTCCTCGGGCATTCGTTTTCGTCGCCGGCATCGACCGGGTACGTTGTAAATCCATTAGCAGCCGGAAGTACGCCTTTGTGTGCAGATCGATGATGCATCGAGAGGCCCGCACTCATTCTCACTGCCTGATCCTTAAGCGTGTTTCCGCTTAAACAAGGTCTAGTCGCTGTCGAGGATTTCGTGGCCGCTACGTCAACGAACGAAGGCGAACGGAAGGTCCCCTCGTTGTTTCTCGTCTCGCGGCACGAAATCTGCGAGATCTGTGCTTGTTTTTGTCCGTCTCTCAGGTCGTTGTCGAACATTCTCGCTCTCGAGTAAAACGCGCCGCGAACGCGTAGCGCCGTCCCGGCCAAATGATAGAGGATCTAAGTACACTCTCTTTTTCTTACCTACAATCTTAACCGGTAATATCGGTGTACGCTCGGGAGTGTCGGCGGCACCGTATGAGCCGGCGCGACCGAAGGAGAAAGGAGAAAAAAGGTAGCAAGCGGAGCGCAACGCGAGAAGAAGGGTGGAGAGCGAAGCGAATGGGTGAGGAGGGTGAGAGGAAGAGTGGCTCTAATTTGATATCTTATGCTTCCTCGGTGTGAAGAAATGCTCGCCGAAGAAGTGAATTTACCGAGGAAGCGAGCTGGAATGTTTTCGAACCGTCGGAAACATATTGATGAAGCATGCTAACTTGGAAGTCAAATTAAGCGTTGCTTTAATCGCAAATTATTCTGATATTTCGGACGATCTCTCGTTTTCCTAACGTTGACAGACCATGCGTCCGAGAGGAAAGCCACTTTCCCGATTTCCTCTAAATAAAGAACTTTCATAACATACACGGCGGCGTCAAATGATTTTTTGTGTACCCCCTCTTTTTCTCTCTCTCTCTTTATGCCATCCTCACATTTAATCGGCGATGTTACTTTTTTTTTTATTTTGAACTCAACAGAACGTAACGAGATTTGAATTTTCATTCGTGTTAGTGAGTCAGAAACAAGGATTTGCAGTGGTGGGTTTATCGCTGTTTATAAAAGTCTTTATAAAAAATCCGTTATAGTTCCGTCCACACGAAGGAAAAAATATCGCAATTCCGTCCGGCAAATTACCCGTCGATTTTTCACCCCGATGATAATATTCGAATTTCCAGCGCACGTTTGTTAAGGGCAGTACCTCCACTCTGAAAAACTTCTGTGATTATATGGGGTAATTCATCCGTCAGTCAGACTGACCTAGTTCGTGTAATCGCGAACGTAACCGGTGGTGTTACAGATGACGTCAAGAGAATTGTGGGGCGCTCGGTCGAGATTTCTGCGGCACGCCGATATCAGCGAAAGTAGCCGACCGTTTTGCCTGTCGGGCCAACATGCGCTTTCGCGATTAACGAGACGGCAGATTTTAAACAAACCGTTTTATCGAAGGTCGGACGCGGCTGTGAACCGACGAGTCGCGCAGGTCGTCGCGTTTGTTATAGCCGCGTCTATTATGTATTTAAGTTATTGTTTGCATTTACGCGTTTTCTGTCATCCGCGAATTTTTTTCTTGCGTGAATTCTCGCTGTTCTGATTCTCGTTTTGAGCTTAAAAACAGAGGAGAATTGTTGTTTGCGGAAAATCGAATAGAGAAACCGATACGTCGTTTTATTTCGCCTCTCGTTATATACGTGTACCGAGACAGCGACGTTGCGGCAGCGGCTGCGCGAGCTCTCTTCGAGCTGAAATAGCGGGTCGGGTATGCGAGTGTGCGAGATGTATATACATAGACATGTACATCTTCTCCGCTCCGTAATTTTTCAAGTCTCTACCCTATACAGAATTCTCCTTTCTCTTAAGTGCGCGCGCCTTACAACCGGGGCTCAAGAATCCTTCCCCGACTTCATCCTTACTACATTCTTTCAGGTGACGTCTTTCCTTTTCCTATCCAAGAATTACGTGAGGACTATGATGTCAGGTGATGTCATTAAGGAAAGATCCTACCAAAGAATTAGTTACGTGAGGATTATGTGGGGAGTTACGCGTATCAATTTCCGCTCCCCATTACCACTCATGTGTCCGGAACGAAGAATTCGCGTTGATTCCACCCCTTCCTGCCTCACCAAGACCTACGTTATCGCTCAAAAATTAATAACGTACGAAGACAGGTGAGTTCGTTCTTTTCCCGTTTCCTTCCTCCCCTCTCCCTCTCCCCGCTCTCTTTTGTTTGTCACGCATATCGCTGAATTAGGAGAATCGCTCGCGGTCACGCTTCTAGCTCAAATTCGTTCACACGTAATGATCGCATTAACGATTTAATAAGATCGCCCGAAATCGTGACGTCATCTGTGTCCTTTGGCGGTTTATCCAGTTCGCGTTTGTTCGTATGCGCGATCGTCCATTTGCGAGCGAGGGAGAACTCCATTTCGTCGGCATCCAATTTAAATCAGATTCAAATTGCCTCTTATCTCGGCGGAACCGCCGCAGACGTGCCCGACAACGATCAACTTCCGCGGGCCGCGTTTGACGCAACCTATCGGGTTCTAATAGCGCTAATCCGTTCAAATTGCCTGTACCATATCATATCTTGTATCAAAAGCCGGATCATTAGGTGGGAGCAACTGCCGACGCCTGAAACGTGTCCGCATGCAACTGAACGATAATCGCTGTTAAGGGTCCTTCCTACATTGTGTGACCTGGAAAAAAGGTTTTTTTTTTGCGATCTTTATTCAAAGTAAAAGTAAAAAAATATGGATAAACCATTCTTATCGTATTATATTTCTGCAATCTCCAGCAATATTTTAAATTTTTGCCATACGAAATTAATTATATTAAGTAAGAAATTCATGCTGTTCAATTTGTTCATGCAGCGATGACATGACCTTATTGCGAAAGTCTTCCCGAGCCTTAAGATAGTCTGAAACCAACGAAATCAACGTTTTTATGTTTAAAATTGTTGTCCGCACAAAGTGGACTACAATCAGAAAAATTTAAAAAAAATGCATAAAATAGCTGCCGTCTAGGAAAAAATATCAAGTTTTTTAGTTTTCATACTATTTTTGCAATAAAAAAGAAACGATTATTGATATCGGCTTAATTCTAGTTCACTCTATGAAAAAAAAGTGTACTTTACAAGTTGGCAAAATTAGAAAGCGATGTCTCCGATAGTTTTTCTTTAATTACTTTTGCAGTGACGAGAAATGCGATTCCGAGAAATACGCGTTTAAAGTTTTAAGTATAACGTTTCATGATTTACGGGAATGTTTGACAACTTACCACTAATCGTCTATTCCAGGGCCATAAAATATACCCTCTCATTCAGTGATGGTAACTGCAATCAGTGAAAATGCACTGTTTCTCAGTGACGATGCACTGATTTCCCAGGAGAGAGAATGGTAGAATGAAATAGCGTTACCTGCATGTGCAGCGGTGTCATTAATTGCTTGTAACTCCACCAATCTTCCGAATTCGACTTTATAACTTTAACACAACGATTTACCTGCTTGGGACTTCAAAATTATGCAGAGTAAAAGAAGCGATTTTTCTGACCTTACAAGGTGGAAAGGGCCCTTAAGACACGATACGCGTTTCACGATGCAAATGATCGGCTCGAACAGCGAGAACATACGTTACGAATCCGCGGAATTGTAGCATGAAAAGAATAATAATTCAGAGAAAGTGATAATAATCACAAGTACCAAACATGATGGAGTAAATATAAAATAATACGCTATATTCCCGCTGGCGTTAAATATTGAGTACTTGGGTAACAGGCCAACAAAATAAAATTAAAAATAAAGAAGGGGGGAGAGAGAAAAGAACAGCGCAGCTTGTGCCTCGAGCTGGCGCACAAAGCGGCTGCGACAGTGAAAGTACACACACACACACACACATACGACTACGCAAGCCGCCGGCTACCTTCCGGGTATGATTGCTGTGTTACACAACGGGGGGACGAATGGTACTCGCGAGCACGGTGACTCGAAGCGCATGCATCCGTTGATCAATAGCCGTGGGATAACCGAAGTCGAGTGGAGAATCAATCGACGCATCGGTAAACGAGGTTTACCGAGGAAAACCGCCGAGACGCCAGCTTCTCAAAAATCGAATTCTTTTGAGTCGCCCGGTCGCAATGTCTAATTAATAAGTAATTACGTCATAGCGCAGTGGAAAATCTACACCGACTCGGTGAATGGATTCGGAGAGTTAGTCGAAACGCGACGTAAATGATCGATTAATTTGCTTGACTACACGATCTGTGGCTCCGTTGAACAACGCGTATTACTACGCGCCGTAATATCGCTTGTCACCGCTGGAATTACCTCTCGTCGCGTAATTATGCTTTTGATTTACAATCTGTCGTAACGCCGAGGAATAGCTTGATTATCGAGTGTATTGATTCGCAGTGTACCTCTCCATTTTTTACAATACGCGAAATGAAGCGCGAAACGAAGCCTACGTAAACGCGACTGTACATCGACATTAATACCCGGAGCGCTTTCCTATTCCCAAAGTCCTAAATATCGAGTTCATTGACTACGTATATTCTCGCTAAGTAGTATATTCGCAAAGATTCTGTCTGGTTACAACCAAGGTTACAACCCATCGCTGCAATAGCCGCGATCAGACTCTAACTATGGTTCTCGTTATTTGAATTTTTCACATTTGCCCCTCATCGCTGTGTATTACGAAATAGTTGTTACGCGTTGCAGCAGAGGACTAATTAACTTGATCGGCGACGGTCAGAAGAATCGCGGAAGCCTCCAAGGTTGCGATCGGTATTAACGACCACAGCTGAGAACTCGACCTATTAGGAGAAACGCTCCTTTATGTCGACCGAGTTCCGTCGGTAGTAAGACGACCCTACCAGCGAGGACGGGGAGATTACTCATAACAGGTAGCAGAAGGGGACACTTTCCGCCGGCGGTGCGAGCTCGATGCTCGTTAACGGTCGTGCACCCGTGCTCAATGATTCTCGACGTTTGTACTGCCTCGTCGGAGGCCTTGATGCTTTTTATGCGGCTCCTCTCTCTCTCTCTCTCTCTTTCTCTCGGCTACGTCGTTTTCTACGGAACGGATCTCACGGCGGCACGATCATCAGGACATACCGTCGAGGATGTGTTTAATGGCGAGCCAACCGAACGTGAATTATACGGTTTCTGGGTATTCGCGTTGAACGAAGTTTCGTCTTCCGCAAAATAACGCTCTGTCGGCGCCGCGAAGAGAAATATGATCGATGCGGATTTCTTCTATTGATCACGCCTGCAAGATTGCGCCTCTTGGGCGAATTCGTTCGGAGACACCGTTATCCTCGGTAATTATACACTAATCGTCGAACGTAACCGAACAATCGTGCGTTAGAAACGTCCGGAGGGAGACCGAATTAAGTTTCATGCGCTTCAATTAAGGACTAATATGCTAATACCTCGCTTCAATTAAGGACTAATATACTAATACCTCGTGAAAGAATGTTGGCGGTAATTCGATAAATCCTCACGGTGCGTCGGGTGCCGCATTCCTTTAAGAGATGATGAATGTGAGTAATATCTAATGAAGCATGTACACTCCTCATCTCTGATAAATCCCGTCGGAACAAAAAAAAGAACGAAGCCGTAATTGCGCCGCGTGGCTCTCGGCCAAGTTGAGGTCGATCTGTGGATTATTTTGGTTTCATTAAAATCTAATAAACGGCCATCGTCATCTACCGCGCTCTCTGGCTAAATTTCGGCTCGATGTTATTGTATTTTTCTCGCGTCGACGAGGACAATTTAACTTCGCGACGGCGGTGGAAAGCTTTATCGGCGCCTCTCCTAGCAACCGAGCGATTTGGTACAGCGTGACACGCGTACTTACGGCACAAAAGCGTCGCGCGTGATAAGGACCCGACAAAAAATCTCGTGAAATAGTAGTAAGAAAAGGAGGAGAGAGAGAGAGAGAGAGAACAAAAGGGGAAGGGAGATTTTTTTGCAACGACGCTCTTCGAGCCGTCTTGTCTTCGCGTTTGTCAACGCGGACAAAGAGGATAATTCACGAGGTGTCTCGATCGCGTCGATCCCGACAAGGTCAAGCGCACGTCAGCCGTCAAAGTATTCGGCTCCGATACGCACAATGTATGCGAGCCGAATTTCAATTGCGGCGCGGAGAGGGAATAATAATGGATTAGGTCGCCCGGAGGTGTGTCAATTTGAGTGCGAAAATGATTTATGGTTTCACGCAGATTATTATATTTTAAAAGTCTCTCCTGCGCGCGGACGGTAAACACACATTGTCACGAAAAGAAATATAGAGAGAATGTACGAACGGCTCTGTACGATCGATATTGCCGATTTCAATTTCTCTTTGAGTAGGAAACAGCGTCCTGCGGCGATTTGCACACGACAACGCGTTTAATAGCCCTTTACAATCTTGCGTGATCGATCTTAATAGGTATTTGATTCGCTCGGCGAGATGAAGGCCCGAAAGTACCGATGATAGATGGTGGTTTTCGCCTGATTGACGGGAGAGACCTCTCTTTTCTCGGTAATGTATAAACGCTCGTAATAAAATGTATATCGAGCATTTGAGAGATCTCTCTGTTTGGAAAGAACGCGACGAGTAGCCGCCGACGGAATACTCCAGCCGTGGAGAGAGCGTCCTGATTAATTCGCGTTCCCGTTATTATTTATTACGGCGGCCGGGTCCTTGCGAGAACGACCCACGCAACTCAATAGAAAGAACCGTTTCTCTTTCTCTCTCTCTCTCTCTCGTGTCAGACAATGAATTTTAGCGAAACAGTTGCCTAACTATTGCGCCGCTGATAATTCACGTCACGCTCCCCACGACTCTCTCCTCCCATCTTGTACAATGAGAGACACAGAGTAAACAATATTCGATAGACGAGTGGGGCTGTTAATTGTGCGTACGTGAAATTTGAGCGACGCGGTACGTTGGATTCATAATGTAGAAATCTCCAGCGTTACGGGCGAAAGAGCGCCTGGTACAGACAAATGGAACAGGGAGTTCATTGTGCGTCCCGACTGGCTGATTCAAAAGGAATAAAAAGAATCGTGCGGTATATATTGCGGTCAGACAAATGTATTCTTTTGAGCGTGTGTCATAATCGGTCAGATTACGAGAGAATTTCCGCATCGGTCAATAGATAAGTGAAAAAAGAAAGAACGGTGGAAGAGATTCCAACTCAGCGGAGGAGATCGGTGAGTAGGTAGGCTGGTAGATAGGTAAGTAGAGATAGGTAACAGTCAGGCAATCAGGCGCAGGGTTCGCGGCGGCGTTATTATCTACTTGGGTGGACAGGTGCCAGAGGGTTTGTAAAAGTGCGTGCTCTTTCGCCGGAAGATCGTTATCAGGGTATGGGGGGGGGGAGGGGAGCGTAGAAAGAGAGAGAAAGTCGTCGCGAGTCCGGCATGAGGACGTAGATTCATACGGGTGTACTACTAGACGCGGCCGTTGCCGAGAAGGCGACGGCGGCGAATATCAGGAGGAATAAAAGGTCCAAGTAGCATAGTTGCACGCACATTCCTGGTTCACAGCCTTGACTCCGGTGGCGAACGAGCCGACTACAGCAACGAACGGCTGTTGAACGAGTGAGGAGGAACAAGCGCGGACGGACTTAGCGCGGCCGCTTAGATAGAGGAGGAGGACCTTCTCTCTAGCGCGCTCACCAGACTACGCTCGTTCGCCCGACGATGGCAATTATACGCGCCGGAGCCATCCCGGCTAGATTCAAGATCAGATAATCCCATCTGTCGGTGTAAGCGGTCCGCAAACGATCCCGCGAAGCGATCGGATATCCTCCTCCCGAGAGCCGCGCGATTTTACCGTCCGGACGGAAAGCAGGCACGCGAGAAAGAAAGAAGCGGGCGGTCGGAACGAGAAGGGACGTTTTCTTGGGAAAATCTTGTCGCCGGGGGATCTCGCCGTCGAAATTCCGACGGCAAGCCGCGCGGTGAAGTTGGCTCCCCCGTTTTTTCAAAGTTCTACTCTTCAATATTGTTCCAAGCTTGTTCTAACTTCGTACTAAAGTGATATTATTTTAAACGGTTCGCCAATAAAACGAGGAAAACTGTTTTTTTTTTTAGCTGGCCCGCCCTTCTTTTAAGAATCGGATATTTCTTTATCGTTACAGAATTCTCTTTCTGGAACAATTGTTTAGAACAATCTGTCACGATAAAGAAATGTCCGATTTTTAAAAAGAGGAGGGAGAGGCAGCTAAAAGGAAACAGTTTTTTTTTTTCGTTTTATTGGCGAACCGTTTAAAATAAAATAATATCACTTTAGAACAATGTAACAGAAAGTTCGAACAACCTGGAACAACATGCGAAAATAAAGTTTCAAAAAAAAAAAGGAGGAGGAGGTAACTTTACGTACACCGAGTCGCCGCGTGTAAACGATGCGCCGAGCGGTGCGTTTAATGTCGCGCGGGGTTTCCTGTTTACGCGCTTATCCTACGCTCTTCGCGCGCGTGTCCGCTCTATCTTTCAGCAAAAGGAAAAGTTCGTCGGCGTGATTCTCTCGTGTCGCGTCCCGCCCCGCTACGTCCCGTCCTGTCTCGTCCGGTCGAGTCGCCGAAAGAGATAGCGTCGTCGGGGCGCCGCAATGACGAGTCACGGACGCGGCAACGCGCGTAATAAACTTTATTAATGACCGTTTCGCGACCGCGCGAGGACGGACGCGCGCGGATAACGCGTACGAGACGGATGACGTCACCTGCCGAGACGTCCTACTCGCGCGCGTGCAGACAACCGCGAGGCCGAAGCTTTTCCTGAGCGCGCACACGCACGCAAGGCAACGCGCGCTCCACACCGCGAAGGTATCGCGCGCGTGAGACACAAGGCGACGGCGGCGGAAGGGGAATCGGCGTAGAAGTGAATGAATGTGGCGAAGCGTGGGCGAGCAGTGGTTCTCTGGTGTTTCGCAGTCTCGTCCCTTCTCGCGATTAGGTCGGGGCCCGTCAAGCTTTTCTCTTAGGAATCCCTTGAAATTTTCACCGCACATTGACGGAAATACTATCCACACGTCTATAAAGTTAGAAGATGATTTTGACCGTTCGGAATCCGTTTCCACATTTAGGGCTTTAATGAAAAATCACCGAGATATTAAGGAGTTACATAGAGATATTATACAAAAATTTCCGAATTATTAACTCTCTCTTTGTTTGGAAAAGATAATTGACAATTGGATCAGTCGGTAGATTTTTGTCCAAAACGTGAGCCATTTTTCCCGCTGTACGGCGGGTGAAAGAAGTTTTCATCCCGAAATAAACCGCGATCGTCGGTGTTATACAATAATGGAGGGGAAGGCTGTTCCCCATTTTTCCTTTCTTTTTACGAATCTCGCGTCTTGCATCCGAGTGAATATATCGGCCGAAAGTAATTGGTAAACGTGATTCTCCAATTGTGGACGCGTTGAGAAATTTATAAGGGAAGAAACTTTTCTGTCCGCCATTCTGCGAAACATTTGTTAAATCTATTTCGAGCGAGTATCGTTTTTCCCGAGAGAATGCGCCGGCGCGACAGGAATGCGACACGCCGGGGATCACGCGCGCGAACGGAGAGTATCGGCCGCTACGACCACCGTCGTATAACCAGCATCAAGAGTACCAATGCCGCCAAGACATCGGAATAGTACCCATCGCGTCGGCTAGACGACACGGGGCGTTCATTCATGAAAAACACAAGGCTTTATCCCAATTAACACGAGTCTCCACTCAATTCATGTGGCCGCGACGACGGTCATTAATTTTCCGCGGCAGCCGCTTCGTCGATACCACCGTCGGACGGGCTCTCACGAAGAAGCAGCGAGAGGACGAGCGGGAGGGGAGGGGGGAAGAGGAGCCTGGAACGTAGAGCCTTTCTCTTGATCCATGTAACTATCCCCTATCCAAGCGCGACTACATCCGGACGCTATACAGCTCGTACGTTATACGGCCGGTACATAGCTGGGACCTGCGGTGATAAGGACGGCGCCTCCCGGGATTCTTCTTCTCCGCGCGCTTTCTCGCGCCGTGTCGCGTCGCTTCGCGGAATTTTATTCTCGCGCGATTATTCTCTCCCGCGGTAAACTCTTCGGTTACCGGTTCTCATTCGGACCGGAGTCCTTGATAATTTCGGACGCTCTCAAACGGCGCTCCTACATACATTGAAATTCGTTCGTTTCTTCAAACAGTAGGTGTACAGGACGCGGCGATACTACTTGCCGCGGCAGTTGCGCGCGGTGGCGAATCAGCGTGTCGTAAAAATGAAAAGCTTGTTATCGGCGCGGACTTTAGGCGCGCGTCCTGCGTTTGCCGTAACGCTCGTTATCATTTCGGAGCAGCTACACTTTGTTTACTACGGTAACTCTCCGCGCTGAGTCTCCGCAGGATCTCCGTCGTGATTGCGATATGTATGTGTGTGTGCGCGCATATACGCGAGAGAACCAGTCGCGGCCAATCCGATCGGCGGGATCGCGGACTCGCGAACGGATAAACTCGTCCGTGGAGAGATGCCCGATCGAGAAACGAAGTGTCCCATTTATCGCCGTACACGCAACTCCATTTCGCGCAGCCGAGCGCGCTTGAACGATTAAACTGGCCGCGAAATGCGAGGTAAGGGAGCTCTCGGTGGCTGAGGTACAGCGAGAGGGAGAAACAGCGGGATAAGAGAGGTAGAAGGAAAAGAGGAACGGCCGCGCGAGCGGTGCGATCCATCACTGCAACCGGAATAATCGCGTTAAATTATTTCGCTGCTCTGCCGTGTCGCAAAGTCGCGACGCGTCAGGTGGGTCGAAGAATGACCGGTTATGATGTCGAAGTTTATTTTGCCTCATCGCAATTTTTCCCCTCGAGCAAACAAATATTCCGCTTCGGATCTATTCCTTTCAAGAATAGACAGACTTCGGCCGGCCACTTTGCTAACTGTGTGCTCGCGCTAACATTCGTTTAATTCTTGAGCATCGACGCGGCGATACTGTTAAGCTATGCTGAAAACGAGGAAACGCGTGATCTCGTCTGCGAAGATCACGTTGTCACTTTGATCTTTCATCCTCTTCCTCCGTATCGTTCCTACTGCCTTTGAGTATATGCATGTTTCTCAACGGAGATCGATGCACGCGACGAAAAAGGTAACGAAATGCTCAGTAATAAAACTAGCCATTATGTCGCATGGAGGAGGATCTTCAAAAGATACGCAATTCGGAGAAAAAAGGGAAAAATATTGCGGATGTCCGAGAAATCATTGAATTTTAATCGACGAGGTATAGCTTTGAGTGAATTGGCTAATGAAATTTTAATCCACCGATTCGGTCTCCCCCTTGACATATAGAAGCGAAAAATGAAAAATTCACGGACTAGCAGGCGTTTCGCAACGAACAAATCATTCTTGTTTTGGGAATCGAAAAGAGCTCGTAAAAGGCAACGTAGAAGAAATCTCCGGATGCCTGATAATTGCCTTCTTAACACATTGTTGATCGGTCACGAGTTAACTCGTGTCTTCCTGCTCAAACGTTGCTGACCGCCACTCGTGTAAGTAAACTCGTGATCGATGCAAGGTACATTTGCGCGATCGAAACAAGATACATTTGCAAAACTTGTGTGTACCATTACACGTAGGTGATTGCCACACCGTTTATCATACCAAAAAGAAATATTAAAAGTTAAATATTAAATAAAATTTATTTTTAAATAAAAACGTTATGATAATTATTAAAAAACAATTTTTTTAATAACACCTGAAATGCATCCTATTTTACAATTTTTAAAAAATTCGTAAAAATTTATTTTCAAGTAAAAAAAGTTATGATAATGATTAAAAAACATAATTTTTTTCAATAATACTTAAGATGCGTCCTATTTTACAATTTCTGAAAGTTTGACAAACATTGCTTCATCAATAAAAATGTTATGACGATTTTAGTAACGTGCAACTTTGCCCAAAAACGTGCGGTCCCAGGCGTATGTCTTACAGATATCTTAGCGGTCCGCAATATGTTAACGCGGAATTGGAACGCGGAAAGTTAACCTTCAACTTTTATGGCGGCCGTCAATTAGCCAAATCTATCGTGTCATTACGTAATTTTTCTTATACTTCATGTTTATTCTTTCACACATAGACGGGAAAAGAGATTTCTCAAGCGTATAAATATTTCAACAATCCGATGATATTTAACATCGTGCCTGATCGCAGTTAACGATCGACTTATCGGGACCGATTTGCCTAATTAATTCGCAGCGATTAGCGCGGAGTCGAAATTAACATAGAACTTGGGCCACGTCCCACGTGTGCGCGCATCGATTGTTCACCTACGCGGCTTTCGAGCGCGTTCCGCGCGAAGAAAAAATCGTTTCTCGCGAACGGCGATGATGATGATATCTCAGGATCTCGCAATATCACGTTCGCCACGTCGGCGTGACTGAAAGTTTTCAGCTGTCCTTGTTATGACCAGCATCTATGCGGCAGGTTTACCCGCCTACGCGGTCTCGCCGATAATTTATGCGTCTAGCGTGAAAATTGATACAGCCGAGAACGGCGGATAGAGCGATTTCCCGCGCGATCCTATAATGAATTTTTAAGCGCGTTGCAGGCGGAAGTTCGCGAGCCGCAGTTAAAGAAACGACACCGCCGGGATTTCCGAGCCGTTTCTCCTATCATTCGCTCCTCCGCGCGTTCACTTTTTTACCATCGTGCCGTTTAACGCACGCGTATCGCGTATTACATGAACCGTGATCGATAACGATCGCGTCTCCCGGAATCGTCATGATCGTAAAAGAATTATGGAATTCGTAAACAAAATTCACGATGGGTGCCGTCCAGGCGTGATATTTCCTTATGAGAGCGCGCTCATCGAAATCCTTGCGCACAAAAAGTTTTTTTATTGTCCTTTGTCAGCCCACTTGTACCTTGGACGAAATCTATGTTGCGCCGTGAATCGAGTGGAAGTAGCATCGCGTAATTTAATAATAAAATCAAGATCCACGATATTGCTAGAAAAGAAAAAAAGTATTGGTTGATATCCTAAAATGTAGTTTTTTCATTTTTTTAATCTATTAGTGGGAACACCGTTTAATTATCAGATGATACAACAAAATTTTACAGAAAAAGAAAATATATATGTTACAAATGAAAAAAAAATATATATATATATAATAAATAAAAAAAAAACATATATATTAGGTCATTAAGTATAAAATGTCCGATTTCGAACTGAAAGTTTGGTGATGACGATCGACATGATCCCCATGGGGCAGCTAAAAGATTTAGGATTTACGCAACATATTCTTGCGTATCCAACCGCGGCTTTAATGTATTTGAATATCGTAAACTTCAATGTCACCTCGATGGAAATCCAAATATATTTAAGTAGGATATAGTAACGGTGGCTGTACATCGTACTAGAGATTGTAGCAATAGATGTAAGTCCTGCAAAGTTTCATTGAGGCCGTACGTCTATTAATTTCCGGATTGCTGTTCGCAGGACCGCACTTATAAAGAAAGGGAGCGCTGTAAATTGGTATGATCCTCTTCCACGCGCGCTCGTACGGATAATACGCGCACATGTTCGCGCGGTCTACGACGTACCGGCAGGACCGAAATCAAATCGGACAGATACGGCATTCTATTTTGGTTTAAGGAGCCCGTCGTCGAGGTGAAACGCGCGCTCTTCCTGGTCGCTGCGGTAAGGATGTGGTAGGTAGGTGTCGCGGATAGGACGCGCGGTTGTTGAGTCGGTCGGTCGACGTGGGACGAAGAGAGAGAGAGAGAGAGAGAGGGCTCTCTCCAGTGGCCTTACCGGGAAACGCTGTTATCCTGTCCTCGGGGTCCAAGGTGTTACTACCGCAAGGACACGAAACTGGTGGTTCGATCGGCGCGACGCGCCGTGCGTGCCGCGTGGATCATGCTCTTAAAGAAAAGGCGGACGGCCTCTCGAACACATCCGCCAACTCGCCACGGCGTATTACTGCATCAATAAAAACGCCCACGGTTTCGTCCTGCCGCTCTAAGCGAGGTTGCAGGCGCCGTCCTATTGTAATAACGCCGGGTCGAGGGAGAAGCGAGGGTGCGCGTGTAGAGCGAATCATTGTAACGTTGATAGCCGAGCTCCCCTTATAAATCATCCTCCAATTTGGAGGCGCACGCTCCAGGCGCACAATGATTCGAGCCACTCTTAATTACGAATAATGAGACTGGGCGTTTTCGCGAAAGGGTTGATTAACGGCATTGGTATTTGCGAGGGGAAATTTTTCATTTCCGCGTCGCTCAGCATATGATTGTGATGAACACCCCTCGCGTATGAGATAATATGTTGCAATAACGTCCCGTTCGTTTCTCTCTCCCTCAAATTCACTCGTAAACTTCCAGTAAAAATATTTGCCCGACTAAACGGGAGGATTGCACACGTGAGAAATGATTGGAATCCCAAAAATAATTCTATGCTGTCGATCTGTTTTTCGAGTAGAATTACATTTGCAATTATCAAGGGGAACACTGAGATCAACGTCCACCACTTGATGAGAAAGATAGTCCCGCTCTTTCGTATTATGCGAGACTGTACGTACACTAACGTAAATCGTATGTGCGGTGCACAGTCCGAGCGAGAGGAAAAGTTCGAGAGGTGGAAGTGGTGCAGAGTGAGGTGATGCATGTGGACTCGCGGCGGTGTGTCTCCAGCATTCTCAAAGAGTTGCTATTTATACTCCTGACTGCATGAGCTGAAAGAACGGCCGGTTTCCTCAATATGGCAGCAGGTAGGCCGCGCGCAGTGATTCAGAGGCGATTTTTCCAGTTATACCAGACAGTGGCTCTGTTCTCCCCGTCTGCTGCCCGCCAGGAACGACCGTGGTCTTTCCACCTTCTTCCACCTCTGCGCTGTCGTTTCTCGCCTCCCTCCTCGCGTCCATCTTCGCCGTTGACGGTTCACTCGCGCGAGAAATCGCCACTTTGTCTTGATTTTTCGCCGCTGTCTCGTGGGAACGCGACTATCCGCGCGAATAAAGAAACTGGAAGATTCGACGGCGATACGTACGACGGCCCCTTTAACTCGCTTCTTCTCGGGATAGACTCATTTAAAAATTAGTCTACTCGATTTATCGGGGGGAGAATAAAGCGGCTCAAGTTAAATTAAATAGCCGTCCGATCGATACGATTCACGCTCGTCGCGATTAATCCCTGAAATAGAGAGAAAGGGAGAGAGATTAAATTCAATGAGGGAGTATCATTAGATTGTATGAATGTAATTATTAATATCACAGGTACAATATTGCATTGTATGTCTATAACGTTACCGTCTCCTCTCGGAGGTTTATTGTCATTCTCGCTGTTCTCTCTCGTCGATACCAATTATTTCGACACATTTATTCCGTATTGATTTATCCAACGCCGCCTACGTCGCCGCCACCACTCCTTACCACTCGTTGTCATCACCGCCCCTGCAATCACCGCCATCGTCACTTTTAGAACCACCTCCGATATCACCCCACCCGTCAACGTCATCGTCTTCGTCGCTGTTTACCATCGGCGCCATCGTCACCGCTGCGCCACTGCGTTCTGCAAAATGTTTTACAGCGGAAACGATCGAGCGTGCTCCGCTACCTCCTGGGTAATATTTCAAGAGGCTCCGAGAGAGAGAGAGAGAGAAAAGAAGTAGGAGTGCGCCTGACAGTTGAGTGTTCATGATCGAACACTTTCCATTAATTGGCCGAGGGAGAATTCACACCTTGACGGAAAGGCAGCAGTCAGAACTGGCAGCCGACAATTTCTGCTTGCTTCCTATTGCTCGCTACGTCAATGTGTGAATTCCCCTTTACAACGCATCGGTCTAATTAGAGGCCGGATAGAATAAATCGTTCGATCGGATTCATAGGGTGATTACATTCCTTTTGTAGGTTGGAGTTCGCGTACGAGCCCGCGCGCGTAATCCTCCTTTCTGTCTCGGAAATTACCGTGAAATGTCGGTTAAAGAAGCGTAGGCTCCTCTCAAAAACATCGAGCTGATTACGTGATCGCGCTTTTACCGAACGAGCCGTCATGTCATCCCCGGACAGCAGGTCTGAACGATATTAAGTAAATATTTAAATAGTGGCTCGTTATTGGAGGGTCGTGTTCTATATAAATAGCTTGTTGAGGCGAAACTACGCGGAAAGGTCGAGCTGCCTGCGTACAAAGCGCTCTTGTCTTAAATCGAGCAACGTGAACATGACGTTGCTTAAGTAACGCGGCTCTTAGAATCGCCCGTGAGAAAATCGCGATCGTGCGCGACATGTTTCCCTGAGTGGCTCTTCGCCGCGTGAAAGTCCGTCGGACGTAGAAAACACTGTTGCGCTCGGACGTACGTACGAATATCGTTGCTGTCAATATTTGACCAACGGGCGACCTATTATGTGAAACTTGTCACTATTCTTTTACGAAGACGGGAGATAGCGAGTATGTGTGTGTGTGTGTGTATGTTGCGATGTGTGCTTCCTCGCTAATGCGTTTGTATTGTTACATCGGAGATTTCGAATGACGCATCGGTCTTCTGCGCTTTTTACCGAAAGTGAACAAGTTAAACATACGCTTGTTTAAACTTTCGTTCAGAAACGCTCGTCATAAAATCACCCTTATCGTTTTGTCGTAAGAACAACGCGCCGAGCATACGCTGAAAAAAAAGAATGTTACATTCAAGAAATATATATATATATATATATATATATATATATATATATATATATTCTCGATCTAAGTAGAATTTAATTAATCCTAAAGTAAAAATTTTCAGCCTACGCTCGACGCGTTCTTAAGATAAAACACGATTTTAAAGGAGGTTTCTGAACGTTTAGAGGTGCGTTTGTTTAACTTGCCACTCGGTGAAGAGAGCGAAAGATCGATATTTCACTCGAAATACACACGCATAAACGGAGAATCACGGACGCGACATACACATTCGATATTTCCCGTCTTCGAAGGGAACCATAACGAGTTTTATATTGAAAGTAGCACCTTTCTTTCAGTATATTTGTGATCGTCGCTTTAGGACATTAGTTTTGATCAGTTTTCCAAATGAATATTTAATAGCGCACTTCGATATCCTTCTTCTCCTCTATTTAATATCTCATATTCAACATCCGCGTCATATTTCCTTCCTTTTTTCCACTTCCCCGGATAAAACGATCGAATACTTCTTACGTCTTACGTGACTGTCGCGCTGCGTCAATTCCGGAGAACTTATCATTGTGTAAACACCGCGGGACGGCGAGCAATTTAACAATGACGCAACTCGACAAATGTTACGAGATGTTTCAAGAGCGCTAAGGCACTTGTGCATGCCGCCGATGAAAACGGCTCTCGCCGCGTAATTCCCTCCGTGATTATCAGCCGACGAACGAAAGTTCCAAGTTTCTACAAGCAAAAAGCGAACCGGCCGAAGAACTGTCCAAACGATTCGAGAATCCCGATAATTTGTCCACGTTACCGTCCGCGATAGCTATTCTATGATTTTTAACCTTTTCCTTCCGCGACACCTGAGCCGCGAGGCAACTTTTAATTGGAAATCAATTCGTCGCACTTGGAATATGGGAACGAGTCGTCGATGATAAATGGCTCCGCCGGTTGTACCGTCCTTCGTTTCGGACGATAGTTACAAAGCGCGCAAATTACTTGTGTGAAAACGCACGTTTGATCACGCGTAATTAGCTACAGACAGCAGAGATTGGCATCGTCGTCTCTTTTGCCGGTTTTCCTTTTTTCGTCGCACGCAACGCGCCGGCGAGTTTTGTTTCTCGCGTCCCATTTTGCAGCTGCTGGTTATCGCACACGGTGCGTCAACCACACCATTGCTTTTAATACCACCGGAGTTAATACTGAATTTTTAACGTCGCAACCACACACACGACCAATCGCCAGCCTAATTAAGATAGTTAAGTTCACGATGACGCAACCTGACAAATGTTACGCGTCGCCGATGACCCTCTCCCATCGAGTGTCTCGTTATTCCTCCCGTGATTATCAGCTGACGGACGAAAGCTCCTGTAAAGAAAACGAATCGATCGGCACCGAACGGCAAACGACACGGGAGCCTAAGTCCCACGTGTCTGATTGTTTGTCCACGTTGTTTATAGCTGTCCGTGATAGTGCTGTCCTTTTAACACTCCCGCAACGCTGCGGGAGAACTTTTAATTAATAAACAGTTTGTCACGCTTGGAGTATGAAAAAGTCGATCGAGCTAGCGGGGTGTCCCGCCGCAACTCGATTGAACCGTTCCTCGTTTTGGCGACGAATGGCGCGCAAATTACTCTTGCAAGAACGCGCCTTTGATCGCGTCTGAATAACCGCGAGCAACAGAGGTGGTCATCGTCGTTTCTTTTTCCGCGATGGTTTTTTGTCGCACGCAACCCCAACGCGCCGGCTGTTTTTTTTTTTTTCTACGCTAAAGGGATTCTGCAACTGCTGTTATCGACGCATCAACCGACGTCACACTATTGACTTTGACACGCCGGAGTTAATACGATTGTTGAACTTTTAGCCACCGCGCACAATCATTGTGATTCTATTGCGGAACGCGGTTAATTAAGATGGTTGGTCCGTTTTCTTAGAAATTCCTCTATACTTTGACTGCAAATCGATAGGAATATTATAGTTTTAAAGGCTTGGAAAATAATCCGGGTTTTTCGTAATTTTCCGCGATTTCTTTCGGTTTCTTTCCACTCGAATGAATAAATTGGAAAAAAACAGTTTTCCTAATTTTTCCCTGGATTTTTCCTTGGATTTCTGTCGAAGCGAAAATTGAAAAAGCGGCTTGAAATTATAGGAAATGCTATCTACACATCTGTAAAGTTAGAAAAGCAATTGACCATTCGGAAATTGAGATATTCCCATCCAAATATGACGCTTTACGTATTCCTTGAAATTAATGTCCCACTTTGAACTTCTACTTTGAATTTCAACTTTAGAATTTTTACGAAAAACAACTGCGATATCAAGCACAAAGACAGAGCGCGTGTTGCCGTGATCAACGGGCTGACGGATAGAAATACATCGTCGATTAAATCGTATGCCCGATAAAAGACGAGACGCAGAAACAGATTTGCGGGGAGCGCAGTCTGGATTTCGTCCGTCCCTACGCGTTCTCGCGACGTAACAGGGGGAGACGCGTAGCTCGCTATCGAATTATCGACTGCCGCCGGCTAATGTAAATAAAACGAGGGTCGGGAGAAGCGCACGACGATGAGCGGTACACGTATGAGTATGTAGGTACCCCTTAATATCGCCATTGAAAATCCGACACTCTACGGGCCAATTAAAGGCGGTGGCGCATGCTATTTCTCGCCGAGGAAGTAATCAACGAGCCGACAGGCACGACCGTAGCTCGCGATAGAAATACATCGTCGGTTTAATCGTGTGCCGAATAAAAGAGGAGAGGAAAACATCCGAGCGTACTTGCGAGGAACGCCCGGACATATTCTCCACTCCTCTCTCGCGCGCGTTCTCATTATCGCGATGTAGGGGAAAACACTTGCGCCGCGTAGCTCGCTATCAAATTATCAAACTGCCGTCAACCAGTGTAAATAAAACTGAGAAGAACGCGTGATGATGAGCAATACACGTATAAGCGTGTGTACGTGCATCGATATCGTTTCGTTCGTATTAAACCGCCGGATATTAATATGCAGCCAAACGCAGTGCGAAACGATATATTGGGGCGTCCCCCCGCTCTGCGAAAATGTCGCTCGGCGAAGGGTGGTCGTTTCTCCCCTCTTTTCTCGTTCTTCTCGGACAACGTACTTGAAAATCCAGACTACGTGAAAACCGACCAACCCCCGCTTTCAGTATGTAAATATGATTCCTTTGTGTCGTGGACACGAGTCGCGTATTGTGCACGTTGTAATTGCAGTTTCTCCGGCGAATGTCTGCTAATGACCGTTTCGCAGACGGAGGAGAGTAGCACAGATCTTTGCCCGAGGGTAGCCGAAAGAACCTGTGTTTTTTTCGCGATCTCTCTTTGAAATCGAGAGACGCTCGCTCGCGTTTGTCACAGAATTCATTGGAATGGTAGGCAAAGTCAACGATGTCAAATTCAGCTGGACCGCCATGTTTTTTTTTTTTTCGTTTGCCTAACAGCGATATGCCTTCAAAATGCAAACACGACAATAGGTTGGCCTATCCTTTGTTTTTATCGCGTCTCTCGGCACCAATGTTACTCGCGTGCGAGTTCTCGTTCGGATTTCGCACCGACGATCTCGAAATTTGTGACTTTGGGAGAAATGTTTATTCCCACCTCCGCCGATTTTTATTCTCAACCGATCCTTACAGAGTAGAAAGAGATGAGAGAGAGAGAGAGAGAGAGAGAAAGAGAGTGTGAGAAATCATTTGAAAGAAAAAGCTGGCGCTTAATATATCCGCGTGATTATGGTTGTTTTCCGGTGCGGGACGCTTGCTACCGGCGATACGCCACAAGCCGCGGCCGCTTAGCATAAATACCCGGCATTACGTTTCCAAGGGAGCTATTCTTCCATGGCCCGCCGCCTTACGTAATCCGACTCTTGCTCAATTTCCACGTCATCCGGGCACGTCATCTGCGTCTAAAGCGTTACGGCAGAAATCCGTCGCGATCGTCGCGGCGGTTTTTCCACGAGCGGGCTTTCTCAAAGAGCCAGTCATCAGTCGATCTGATTTACATGCAAATGGCATCCACTTTAACGGTAGTGCCTCATTGTCAACTGCAGGTAATAGGAGGCATTGACGCAATCGGTGACATAACGTCAAAGTCATTATTTGCGTGGCGGCGAAGAGAAACTGCATAACTTTCGCTAATCGACATCTGGCATTGTATGCACATCTGCGAGCGTTCTCTGACAATTTCTGACGTAACGTTAATCGTGATATTATAATCATGAGAGACGAATGTGTCTCACATCGTGATGCATGAGAGCACAGTTGTCACGTATGTCCGTTGAATGGATCGTCCTCTGAGCAGGCTCGATTGCAAATAAAGGGTGAGGGATGAGCAAAACTGATGAGCAATAGAAGTTGGTACATCGCGGGGAGCAAATCGAGAGAGGTCGGAGAAAGAGAGTCAGAGTGAATCGGAGAGATGGCTTTGAAGCAAAACAACGTGGCCTGCACAATCGAAGAAGATCGTTATTTCGCACGCAACCTTCGGTCAAGAATTTCACTTGCGCTAAGAAGCATCTTGCTATTTTGTGTGCGCGACGCTAATATCTAGTCCGCTCGTTTCACCCGCGAGAAGCAACAGGTATACGGAGAATGCCAATCCTATAAAGAATAGAAACGGGACGGCGTGGGCGTTGGGCGAATACGTGTCAAGTATTCTCGTATCTCCCGACTTGTCACACATTACAAAATTATCAGACCGTGACGAGCACGAGATTAGTTTACGCGACCGTCCGCGCTGCGACATTCGACGGTCTTCAGCGACATGATGAAACGTCGCATCATAATTAATATTACAATATTATTACGAGAGGAAAGTAATAAATTTTTAAATCACACGACACTGCGTGAGGTGCGTTATAAAATTATTTCATGAAATAAATATGCATGTTATATATTAATGAAAAAATTCGACTTAAAATTGTTAATTTTATAATCCACAATCGCACCTGAATTTATAATCAGATCAGATCGTAAAACAACACGAATTTTAAATTGGACATACAATATGTAATATTTATCGAAAATAAATTTTCGGGGGATTACTTTAATCCTTAAACATCCAAATAAGCGTTATCGCGTTTTGTTGAGAGAGATAGTCAACGGATCGTGATAAAAAACGACGCCGCCTCTCTGGGGCAATGTTGTAAAAGAAATAAAAAGTGTATAACGAATTCGTATCCGGGCTTGCGATCGGGAGCGCGACAAATGAACAAACCTATTGATCCGACGACGCAGTGAGTGGTGTGAGCGAAAACCGATAAAACGAAAAGTCGTACAAATGAAAACAGTTTCTCTGCCGAAAACAGTCGTTTTAACGCGAATCCGAACACCAGGAAAATCGTCCGTGACATACGCAGGATCTTCGCGCCGAAGTACCAGCGGTGGCGTGAAAATCAAATCGTTTACCTTCGCACCCGTTAAATGATCTTCCGAAGCTCGACTTCAATTACAGGTGAGAAGCTTCTCGGAAAGTTAGCACGAGAGATATCGACGTAAACTGCGTCGTTGTTTACGAATGTATTTAGATCGCTCCGAGCTTAACTCGAAACAGAAGGCGACCCTGTCTTCTCCCACTATCACCCTCCCAGCCCAGATTTATTATTCAACGAGACGTAGGCTGATCGCCCACCACACCACCGCCGTCGGATCATGACTTCCCACACATTTCTCATACCAATTTAGTCTTACCGGGGGGTTGCCTCGGGTTATACCGGGTTACCACGCATTCGAACCCGTTCGTCATTAAAATTCGCGGCTGTTCGACCATACGTGCATGCTCGCTTAACTCACTGACGCGCACCGACAGACGTTGTCGGGGTACATTAACGTCTACTCCTAGGCTCACCTCTATGTGTATATTGAAAACCCGAAGCAACCGAAGAAGCCGAGAATTCTCAAGTGACCTTGCGTCGCGAGACGCGGCAAGTCTATATAACCGTGCCGAGATATCGCCGCGGAACGTCGAAACGAATAATTGAACGAATTAAATCTCGCGTATCCGCCGTAAGATTTCTTATTCCTTCAGTTAACCGAAACAAGCGTAGTGATTAAAATCCGATTCACGATTCAATCTTCGCATTCCCGCGCCGGAAGCTGAGATGGATCATGACAAGCGATCGGCTGGTAGGAGCGGCCTACGACGACGAAGGAGGAAGCACCGAGGAAATGTTGAAAGCATGATTTTGAAACCATAAATCTGAACTTAAATTGCGGACGCAACTTGTTAGGCACGGTAACGCGGTAATTTTAACGCGTGTGCAAGATACGTCTCGGCGGATGGACAGACGACGGCAGCGACGACGCGTGTATGTACCGCTAGACGTGCTCGACGAGGATCGAAAAACGGCGCTAACTCAGCAGGTTAACCCACACGATCGGCCGATCGCGTCATCTTCTTATATCTTCGATGACGTCACGCGAATCGCGGCGGAACGGGTTAAGAACCTCGAAATCAGCTCGCGGATCGCTCTCGATTATCCGGCTCGAAAATTCATTTCACGTTGACGCGTGTAGCCCTCGTTAGCGCCGAAAACGGATCGCTCGCCTATTTTCGCCGCAACGACAGGGAGTGAAGAGACTGGAAGAACGGTAGGGGGAATTAATCCTCTTTAATCATACTAGGATATCATGATTTCAAATTTGCAACGCGTTATTATCTGACATGCGCGTGCCCCCTGCGTAGACATCAAAGTTACAATATTACAAACGATTTTTGCGTATACACCAATATATTGTTTTGCATTTTGCCCAAGGGGCAAAGGAAGGGGGAGGAGGGACGGACGCGGCATAAATTATATTCTTTCGCATAATTCTCGCAAAGGACGAATACAAACGATACGGTTGAGTGTAGCATTACTTGAAATATGACGCGTGACGATACGACGCGCGTTGTAGGGTTAATATCACACTCGCATCTTCCAAATCATTCGCGCTCATCATGTACAATAATTTTGCGTGACAAGCAATTTGTACATAATTTGTCGGGATCCATCGAAAAATCGATTTACCGCGTGCCACATGGTATAGCGAGGACCAGGCGGGGATTTTTGCTAATAAATTTTAAAGAAGAGAACGAGGGATGGAGAAAGAAAGAGACATTTTCCTCAAATATTTATCGGACAAATCGCGCGGTACCGTTAATCGCGTCGCGGATTGACCGTGCGTTCTGATCCTGCGTGTGTTTTCAAGCGATCCGTCTTTTAACGGAATATCAAACTTCTCGTATTCAGGCGACAATTCCGTCGTTAACCGAACGATAACTAGCGGCAATCGCGCACCGATAATTACGACTCCGACGCCGTCGGAATGACGGAATAATCCGTCAGCGTCGATAATTGTAATGATTACGCGTCGCCTTGCGCAAACATCCCCGGTATCTTTTAATTCCTTTTTGCCAGCGTCGGACGCGGTCTCTCTATTTTTTATCTCGTTTTTCCCAGCGCTTTGACCGCGCTCCCTCGGCGACGATGCCTCGAGCGGCGGTAAAATAATTAGTAAATAAAGAACTTTCGCCTGGTATACGTATGCACGCGCTCGTGCCTGTGTACACGTAGAAAATTGCGTGACATATCGATCCAGGCTTGCGTGACACGTGACTTTCCGTGGCTTGCGTGGTACGTAACATCTCGGATGCGCGCAAACGTCATTTTCCATCATCATGACATCAAAGTGCACTTGCGTGATAATTAAACCTTCGAAGGCACGCGCCGTCAAAGCTGCTTGGGTTCCCTGGGGATTTTAAAACAGCTTGTTCCTCAACCAATCATGAACGGGACACGCCGGCTGTCCAACCAAGGATGTGAACCAAGGAAGGATTTATTGAAAAATTCTCCCGAGCAACTTCGACGCCTTCGAAAGTCTAGTTGCAAATGAACTTTGATGATCGAGGAAATGACGCGCAATTTCACGCAAACCCGGGACGCAGGTCACGCGTTGTACTTTTGTATACGTGCACACGCGCGAGTGCGTGCGAAGGTTCTTTATTTACTAATTATTTTATCGCCGCTCGAGGCACCGTCGCTCCTTAAAGTCGAGTGATTTGCACGATCGTTACGTAATACGAGCGTGCCATTGGTAAAGACGGCGAGCGCTTGCCGTGATGGATAACGGAGAAAAACGTCGCGGCGATCCCGCCGTGAGCGGAGCGGCGCACGAAGAACCGCCCGGAGGATACAGATGCCCGCGCGGCACCCCGAAGAGACAGGGATAAAAATTGCATGAGGTGTCTGTGTGGAAAAGAGTGAGAGAGAGAGAGATCGCTACGAGCGGGCATTCGCGATTTACGCCCACAGCGATGCTGCGCGACCGCCCTGGCCGGCGATAATTAGCGCGTGTGACGGAACGATCCGTCATCATCGATAATTATGACGATTATGCGAGAGTATACTCGCGTTACGTACGCGCTCATATGAGCTCAAAACGAGAGAAGGAGAGGAGACGCATCGCGTGCGTTAATGCGTCCGGCCGCAACGTCCGATCGGTGCGCCCGTCGGGCTTAATTGCGGCTAAGCTACGAAACGTCGATTAACGATCGCAATAACCGGGCGCCGCGACAAGCGTCTTAAATCAAGGCGACCGACAACGACGCCCGATACGACCGATGATAGTCGTCCTCGGCGCTGCGCGCGTGATCCTTTATCTGCGTCGCGCTCGCCGAGCGGAGCGGCGAGAAAAAGCGGGGGGTGGGGAAGTGTTGCGCTACATTTGCGTGCGCATCTATTTCTGCCCTCTTTCTCCCTCCCTTCTCTCTCCGTTCGTTTTGATCTCCTTCTTTCCTCTCTCTTCGTTCTCTCCGACGACATAAAAGCGGCGGAGCGCGCGCCACAGCAAGATTGTTATTGCTGTAATTTCGTTCGGCTGGATTTCCTATCTCGTACGTACCGAGAATTGATGTTGCATTAATCAAAGTACTACTCCGATGATAACACCGACTCGTCGTCTGTGACTGTCCAAGGCGATTGGCCGTGTGCTCCGCGCGCAGTGGTCGCGAGAGATTATAGTCATTTGCCGACTGTTTAAACGCGGCACGAGTTATAAGCGAGAGAGAGAGAGAGAGACTGAGAAACGGCGATCGTTTTATCGGGGATTTTTATTTTTCCCCATCTGTGTCAATCAAAGTCGCTCGAGTTCGAATAGATATCTCTCGTCCCACGTTAAAATGAAAACAACGAAGGTCGCGATTGAAACGTACCTGCTTGCGTATTACCTCGTTCATTGTTACGTTATTCCCCGTTAAAACTTCCGCGTCGCTCCCTCCCCGAGATTGTCTGACCCGACGACGGTTCGAACGTCGATCTCATCGTATTTTTGCCATATCAACGCGCAAATTATCGGGGACAATTAAGGACAATCTCCGTGCTTCGCGTGAGAAAAAATTGCACACGCGCAATAAGTTGATTTCTCACTGTCGAGAGGAGAGTTCCGCGTACACGACGTCCTGTATGCAATCAGTTTCATTTACGAAGACACACGTGATATACGGAGAAAATAAAAGAAGCGGAGCTTCCTGAGAATTTCATTCGGTTTTCTCGATCGCGCGCGCTCCGAGATTTATCGGGCAAATAGAAATGGAATAAGCGACTCGTGCAACGTCACCGCGCACATTAATGTACTTAACCGTATGTTCGGACTTCGCACGGGCCGGATTCACGGACGAGTGAAGGTATACAACTAGATGGAATGGCAAATTCCCTCTCCCGCTCTCACGCTCGGTGCACCTGCAACCGGCGAATTAATACACACTCTCTGCACGTGGTGAGCGTGACACCGACTTTAATCTCATTACGCAGATGGTGCGCGCACGTGAACGCAGCGAACGGGCTCGCACGCGAATCGGCGTGACGCGTCGCTGCGAATTTTATAAGGCATTAATTGCACCGACCGAACCAGCCGGCGGCGATTTATAGTCGCGGTAGCGTCAATTAGAGGAATTCGCGGGGACACTTTAATTAGCGCGCAATCCTCCGCTTATTCGATCTGTTTCGCTCAGCTACTCCCCGCTTTTTATCTCCCTTCTTTCTACCCGTGAGAATTCCTCCTATCTATCTACGGTAACGCGTCGCCTCGAGATCCGTGTGACGAATAAATCGCGTCGTTCGACTTTTGCCGCGCGACGCGAACTTTCGGAAACTTCAGTCGCGATACTTGCGATATTTATTAGTTAGCTTTCCCCCTTATTTCCCCATTTCTTCCAATCATTGTGACTTAAAATGAAAGAACCATTCATTTCCTTGGATTCTTTTCAGGATGCTGACGTGCATCACGAGAGATTAACCCTCCGTGTAATTCGCTAAAGCCGTATTATTCGTGAGTTACTTATGGGCAGAAACACCTTCCTTTTGCTGTGTACTCGTATAGGTAAAAGAAAGTAGGAAAAAATACTTTGACATTCAGGTTTCTACTTTCTACGTTGTTTAATTTTCCACGTTTATAACTTGTTCAATCACATCCACGAATCACACATGAACAGCTAATAAAAATACAGCGGATGACAGAGGAGAGGTAACCGACGAAATTATCCACACGACGAAGGTGCGCTTTCACCTGACCGAATTGCAAAACGCCCGGTCGTAGTTTCGGCAAGGTTAATGGCCTCGCGTGTAGGACGTATCGCTCTTCGTTATTGAGTTATTTGCCGGCCGTGTACATACAATCGCGACGACCGCCTTTCGCACGTCGAAATGCGTCCGATATGGCTGATAAATTTTGTACGGGCCTCACGTAGGAGGTACGCACGCACGGGACTCGTCATCATCTTGCGTGCTGCCATCGCGCGCGAATTCCATAACTTCCGCAACCGCTCTTTGCTACAGGCGTCCTTCACCAAAGTCGGCAACCGCTGGACAATTCAATTTTGCCGCAATGCCAAAATTAACTTAATCGCGCTTCCTACCGGCAACTCGAGGCGAACAGCGATAGCGCGGTTAGACTACGGCGAGGCCAGCCGCAAGAAAGCGCTGTTCTGGGTCATCTCGTATATCCAGAAAATTACGCAAACATCTCGCGAGAAAGAGCGCGGCCGAGCGAGCTCGGTATGGAATCTCATCGAGAGAGATGTGTTCCGCAACTTCGGCCACACGAGAAGAAGCGCCGCCACTCTCCCTCGCGTAGAATACCAAGGCCGTTAGATCACGACCGCGTTTGGCTTTTATTTCGGGCGTCTCGGCTGCGCTTCTCCCGTCGGGACCGGCTGCTGTTTTTCGCACGCGTGATATGGCAAATAAAAACCCACTAAATTCATTCGGCATGACGCGGTGAAACACAAGCATATGTAACGAGCATATAAAGAGGACACGCATACTGTGGCGTGCGGATATATCGTACGGGATACATGACTACGTCGCTTTTCATTCCACTGTCACCCGATCCGACGAATTTGATACAATCCCTTTTATCTTTTTCATGTTAACCCCTCTACCTTTCTATGTTTTTCGACCAGCCATTTGCGCGATTACACCGCGTATTTCCAACGCGGGTAAAAGAGATTTGTCTACAGAGCGGCCGCACTGTCCCGATCGTGTTTCGGCATGTCCGCCCTCCGATTATTGCTATCTGACGGCCCCCTCATGAAAGGTGAAGTGAGAGGGATGGACATACGCCGAAGGGGACTCTTTATTTTCACGTTCACACACGGAACAGATTCTAGCGAAATTATAAGTCACGTTATCGTCTCCTTACATAAGCGTTACGCGAAATAATGGCCGGTGTAGATTTCTAATTTAAATAAATCGCGCTCCGTTTCAAGTTAACCGGTCTTACCTCGAGTTGATCTTCTTGTACGCGAGCTGAAAGAACGTTGCCTCTGATAAATGTTTACATCGGCTGTACCGCCGGAATCTCGATTAATATTACAACGAAACTAGTCAGGTACGAAAGAGTTTCGATATGTCGGGACGGGAAGGGGACAGATTCTCACATTACTAAAGGACCGGTCGGCGATGCACCTTGTCTCTCGTCGAATACCGGCGATTCGGCGCGCTCCAACACGTTTATTACCTGATCGGCTCTCGTTTCAGCCGGCAAGTGAATCGAG